>NC_139948.1:28470144-28477644 GCF_963454915.1 Gymnoscopelus microlampas
TAAAATTGTTGCCATGTGAATATTGTCAATGGGCATCAGTGTGAGAGCGATGTGGCTCTTCTACAGTAATCACAGAGCACAGAAGAACAAGTTAGGATGATGACTGCACTAAACCGCATTTAAATACATCTCTCCATCCTGCTCTCCACAAATTACAACGCCTTCTGTGAGGGTGTCATTCCAAAGTAGGAATGTTTTCATGATGACCTCACTCGTTAGTAAGGCGTAAATGAAAATAAAAAGTATTGAGAAGTACCAGATACTAAGCCTAAAGGAATATTTATCCTAAAGGAATGCTTAGGCTATTCTACATGTGGTGGTATGTATTCAGGTTTAGACTCACAGACACACACACACACACATACAAAACGCACATTCATGTACAGCACATGACTGAGAGTGTAAGTAAAGAAATGTAGCCTGCTAGCGAGTATGTAGCACTGAAACAAATGTAAAATATTGCCCTCCACTGCCCTCTCCCATATACATCAATGTAGAGGTCTGTAAAAGTACACTGTTATCTGTCTGCACTTTAATTTGTCTGTGACAACAAACTCTTTAACCTCAAACTGAATGTGAAGATGAACGCTAGAGATGAGATATGGCATGCATGGAGCTCCTTCTTACTCAGTAAGATGTAATAGTCTGTAATGTGTGTGGGTGCGTGCGTGTGTGCGTATGTGCGCGTGCGCGTGTGCGTGTGAGTGTGTGTGTGTGTGTGTGTGTGTGTGTGTGTGTGGGTGGGTGGGTGAAGTGGAATAGCCTGAGTGAATGGTGAATGCATGATGGACAGCGAGGATGAGTTAAAAGAATGAGTGTGTGTGTGTGTGTGTGTGTGTGTGTGTGTGTGTGTGTGTGGGGGGGGTGCCAAATTACACTTGCCGTGCCCGTGCAGCCGCGAGGGTAGGCTATCGTCATACGGTTATTTTAAGATATCAGATCTTAGATCTTATGACTTTCACGCACGTACAATTACGGTGCCGTTTGCTAGACACATGGTCGCTGTTAGAGGAGACGTTGTGTACAGCCCCTCTGTGTGAGCAGGTCCATCTACGTGCATCTGTAACGTGTCGGTAAAAGCCCGTAAAGACAACCCAATGATGAATGTGCTTATAGGTTCTTGGAAAGAAATTGCTGTTACTGTCAGAACAGATAAAAGTGTGTGCAGGACGAAGTGAAAGTATGTGCGAGACATCTGACACTACTAGCGTACACTGTGGTGCCCTTGGGTGGAGCGCGTGCGCATCTCCAGACACCAAACTGTAGTATAAACACATAACTACGTAAGCGTCCGCAGGCCGCGGACCCTCCCGGCTACGCTGACACGGAAAGTATCATCAGGCCTTGAGAGTGTCATGCGGTACAGCTGAGTAATGGCGGGAAGGAGGGATGACGGGTTGGTTGGATGCATGGAAGGATGGAGGGAGGAACTGGAGTTGGTGTCAGGCCCATTTCTAATTTCACTTTCTTAGTGATGTGAAAAGAACCCTTCTTGTGAGGCAGTCAAATTTGATAAAAACTTTGGGCATATATATGTATATGTATATGTATATATATATGATATATATATATATAGAGAGAGAGAGATTATATATATATATATATATATATATATATATATATATATATATATATATATATATATACACACACACACACACACACACACACACACACACACACACACACACACACACACACACACACACACACACACACACACACACACACATATATGTACACACATATATATTTTAATTTAAATAAAATAAAAAAGCACAATGGAATAGCTGTGCAGGAATATATTTTAAGGTGAACGTAATCGCAACAGTAATCAAAGTAATTGTTTTCAGTGAAATCTTACAACAATACTGTCTGAAGTGAGACAGACCTGAGCCCACCTCCAGTGGCACAGGTACTGTGTGTGAGTGTGTGTGTGTGTGGGGGGGGGTGTTGGGGACTTGACCGTACCTGCATCCACATCATTAGGCCAACCGCTGGACTGAGAGCTGCTGCCGGCCGCAGGGGAACGTCCCGAGTAGAACACATCGTCCACCGGACTCTCCATCTCACTGTCGTCGATGGACTTGCGCTTGTTGGAGCTGCAGAGACCAGAAGAGAACAGAGTGTAAGGTGCGTTCATTATGCTGTAACTGTTGTTCACCGTAAAATCATCAGTGTTCATTTAAGCCTTTAAAGGGAAAGACCACTCATTTTCAACATTGAACTATGTCTTTAATACACCTTAGAGCTGTTGTGTGGAAAGAAGAAAAAAGCCCCCCCCCCCCTTCTGTGTTGCCTAGCAAAGGATAATTGATTGAGGTCATGTGATCAGTGACATACGCAGGGTGTACTTTTGGCTGAGGGGGCGGAGCCAAAAGTACACCCTGCGTACGTCACTGATCACATGATCACATCACATATTAAAGACATAGTTCAATGTTGAAAATGAGTGGTCTTCCCCTTTAAGACCGGGAATGGATCTGTGTCATTTTAGATTTCTTTGGCTATTCAAAAATAGCAGATCTACAAGCTGGTAGCGCGGCACTATTTTTGAAAAAACGTGAAGATTTGTGCAAATCTTTCAATGTATATGTATTTTAAAGCGAACATTTGTAACTCAAATCTTTGCTTCTGGGGGGGTCCCTGGAACAACATATTTTGAGATGGGGGTCCGCGGCCATTCCGGCCAAATACATATAATTTTGGGCGTCCTTGACATGAAAAAGTTTGATAACCACTGATATTATAGCGAAATAAGTAGAAAAAAAATAACTGTTAGGATTTAGAAGACATTTGTAGAATCCCCCAGATGCTAATATTTGAGTTAAAAATATATATATTTGATTATTTTATTTTTTTGCAGAATAGCCAAAGGAATCTTAAAGTGACACAGATGCGTTGCCGGATTGAATGGGTTAACACTGATGAGTGTATACAAATGAAACCAAATTGAACTGGAGGGGTCCGTTTGGTTACATTGGTACACTCTCTCATTTTCAAGTGGTTACAAGATTTTACTGTGTAGATGTGCTGTAGACAGGGGAAAGGAAGGGTTCAACACGTTTTTTTGGCAGGAAACCTTTTTTGAATTTTTGTTGGTTATTTTACTTCTTAAGATTCTTGTCACTTTTCCTCCTGGGGATTTAGCAGCTTTAGCGGGCATACTGCATAAGTCATGACGTCATGACTTCTAATAAAGACAACTTACGACCTTTCGTCACATGTTGTCCCCTCTCGTTGACCTCTCTTTCCTGTCTCTCTCCCTGCAGTGATTTTTAACGAAGCAGAAATGCTTCAAATGGCTTTGGGTATTGTTTGCATTTCCTCAATGAAATCAAGGGACATTACTAATGGGTACCTTATGGTTAATGGTGCAGCTTTGTTTCGGTTAGGAGTGCCAACAGCACAAACAAGCCATTTCACAGACACTGGAGGAGAAATGGAGTGATTTTTTACTCCTAAACAAGAAGCCGGAGTAGAAAAATAACCAACTGAAAATTGTAAATGTTAATGTTTCCCTTCAGGGTTTGGGGATATTGTGTTTTAGCTGAGGGGACAAAGCAACGAGACCTTAGAGAGAACACAAGCATAGGGGCAGGGTTTATTTAACATGCTGTATCCATAACAGCCTGAAGCAGCCTCACACTGGAGACTGTGTGTATAAAGTGTGCATGGTGATGGCGGGGCACATTCTTGTGTGTGATTGCGGATTCATATGGACTCGTACATCTGTGACCAATAAAAATAAGGGGGTTTTGAATGTACAGTGGATCATTGCGAATCTTTGTGTGGGTTGTGTGTGTCTGTGTGTGTGTGTGTGTGTGTGTGTGTGTGTGTGTGTGTGTGTGTGTGTGTGTGTGTGTGTGTGTGTGTGTGTGTGTGTGTGTGTGTGTGTGTGAGTGCGTGCGTGCGTGCGTGCGTGCGTGTGTGTGTGTATTTGTGTGCATTAACTGCGTATACTGGTGTGCAAACATAACATGTGTGTGTAGGTGCGCATGCATGCACGCATGCTTGTGCAAGTTTAAGTGCATACAGTATGTGTAGGTGCAGATTGTACACGCGCATGTGAGTGTGTGTCTGTGTGTGTGTGTGTGTCTGTGTGTGTGTATGTGTGAGTGTGTGTGTGTGCGCGCGCGCGTGCCTGTACGTACGTGTGAGTGTGCACGTGCGTTAATGTGTGTGTGGCTTTGTGCGAGTGTTATCCGGGGGTCTGTATTACATTAGTATCAGGGGAGATAGTCTGCAATGAGTGTAACTACCTCCGTGGGAGACTGGCATAAAGCTCCATTTCAGTCCTGCAGCGAAAAAGTAGCGACAGAAAACAAGAAAGAGAGAATGAGAGTGAGAGAGAGTTTGTGAGGGGGGTTGGGGGGGGTGGGGACGAGAATGATGAAGTCGGCGAGGGGGGGGGGGGGGGGGGGGGGGGGAGACAAAAGGCAAAAAAAAATACACAGACAATGTGACGGACATTTTTTGGTGGAAAGAAGAACAAGAGAAGAGAAGGGATTAGTGAGGAAGAAGAGAAAGAGGGGGAGCGCAGAAAAGAAGGACAAAGATTGAAAAAGCAGAGCAGGCCGAGTGTTAAGTAAAGAACAAACATCAGAGATTAGAGAGTTAATGCTTCATTCATACTGCGTCGTACGGCGATGTTGTGTGCTGACATCATCATATGACAGTAGAAACAGGCATAAGAACCAAGGAGTATTAGTACAGATAACAGAAACAGTGAAATCTCAGTGCACAGCCTCTGTGTGTGTGTGTGTGTGTGTGTGTGTGTGTGTGTGTGTGTGTGTGTGTGTGTGTGTGTGTGTGTGTGTGTGTGTGTGTGTGTGTGTGTGTGTGCGCGCGAGCGTGTGTGAGTTTTGTTTCCTTTCCAACGTGTCCTCCTGTGTTTATCCTGATCACATTATGTGTATGAGTGCACATGCATTTTTGTATACTGTACATTACATGTACTTTACAGTACATGAGTTTGGAGATGTGCATGCTTGTACAGCATGTGTGTAATAAACATTATATGTACAGTACTTCACATCTACTTCACGTGTAAAATGTGTAAAATGTTAAAATTAGTTTGTGAGAGCTTGGATGTGTGCATATTAGTATAAAAACGCATATGGACCTTTTTTTACATTCTCTTTTTTTTCATTTTGATATTAGAGCAAAATTACACTTTAGTGTCATGATGTAACTCCAAATATTGGCGAGATATCTTCAATTGTTAAATAGATAAAAAATGGATCATAAAAAATAAAATCCCAAAGATGTATTACATTACAAAGTGAAACCTGTTGCACACCAACGAACATAAACAAGATTCTGTCAATGTATAGCATTACAAAACCGGATACAGCATTTGTTTTTAAATAAACATGTCAGATCCACATCCTAATTCAAATAGTAAAATCAAACTTTTTATTAAAAATCCATTTCGGTTTTGTTTGGCAGAATTAACCTTGTTTGCATTTATTTATTTAGGTGGTAAAATAGACTCTGAGATCCTGTTTCACTTTGCAATGTAATTGAGTCAAATGTAAGTCAATGGGGAGACTATTTAGGAATATCAATTTCTAATCAATGGAGCAACTATTGAAGAGATTTCACCAATATTTGCAGTCAGATTATGGCCAGATAACTACACAACCCAAACCTCTACCAAAGTGTCATTTTGCTTAACAGCGAGAGTGTGTGTAAATGTTTGATAGAACGAGACAATGTTAAAGTGTGTACCTGGTGGAGGGAGTGGACGTGATGGAGCGCCGCCCCAGGGCCACCTGGTTGATGTTGTAGTAGCCAGGACTGTCCAGGTCAGCCAGGGAGAAGTTGGGACCAGATGCCGTGGCAACCGGGGCTGAGAGACGAACACACGGGTAGACAACCAGACACATGAATGTACATTCATGGAAAAACTAAAAGCAAAAAATACTAATTATTATAAATATTAATGAGGTTGGCAAGCAAGTCTTTTTGATCTATCTAGACGAGGACGGACCTCTAAGTAGGTCATGTACGTAGACAATTAAAAAAAAACTGACAAACACAACCATTCATTTCTTGATTCTTTTCTCCACAGATAGTCGGAATTTATTTATTTATATTGACTTGTTACATTCATTTTAATATTAAATAATTGACTTATTCTGTGTTTGCAGTATTGCAGCAAAGCAGTGAATATTTTCACTCTTAGCTTGGCTGGCAATCGTACTGTAGATCGCTCCAGCCTTAGAAAAGGGAAAGTAACATCACATGCACAAAAAAACGTTGCCCATAAAGTTATTAGTCATTAGCTCACTAACTCGTTTACTCATCACTGGTTTATAAAACTCAACACTCTGTTCCACTGATGGACCACTTAATAGGTCTACAGGCCAGGGTTTGAGTGAGGCTGCCTTGGGGTAAGTCCTGCTATTAAAGTATTAGACTACGGTGACTCAGACTGTGAAAGAGCGAAAGAGAACGTATTGGGAGTGACAGGGAGAGTGAAGTGGGAGTGTGTCGTCTGCAGGGAGACTGACAGAGGAAATTATAGTAGTGACTCACTCTGTGACACGCGGACCAGCTCGGCAACGTTCCACACCCCAGAAGTCACAAAGCAGTCCTGGAAACTCAAGTGCCCTGGGGAGCAGGAGAGGAGCGTGTGAGAGGGTAACAAAGACATGCCCATATTCATAGAAGTAGTACACATATTATACACTGTAAAAATACTCGTGTCTATCGCAGAGACTGTAAAAATGGTTAAATTAACACAGAGGATTTTACTGTGTACCCATTAACCACATGAATGTTAGCGTCACAATTCTGAGGCAAACATTCAGTGAAAATAGGCGATCTACAAGTTCACCATGCGTCGCAACACAATGCATTGTGAGCTTGTACTGTAGATTGGTTGTTTTCTTTTCGGTGAAGATATTTAGTGTGCAGTGAAAACAACAGGGGGCCTAGTATAAAGACCTGGGGGACTCTGGTCAACTAAGTATAGGGTTTAAGTGGTTAACAACAGGATAGACGTACACAGTACATACAGGACATATGTGGCCTTAAACACACACACACACACACACACACACACACACACACACACACACACACACACACACACACACACACACACACACACACACACACACACACACACACACACACACACACACACACACACACACACACACACACACACGCGCGCGCGCGCGCAGACGGACGCAGTTGAAAAACACATGGAAAAAGCAGATAAACCACTGGTGTCATCCAATGGGGCCATGTGTTTTCCATAAGATAGGACAGGCCTCTGGTTGGACGTATCACACACTTATCAAATCAACCCTCTAGACAGGTTCTCCTGACTGCTGACAGTCCAACACACATGGCCCGCCTGTGTCCAACGGGGGAATACGAGCCCAACACAGACGCCTGCTATACAATGTGTTTCCTGGTCCGTCTGTGCACATATCAAACACACATGCAGGGCTATAATCATGAAGGTGTATTCATGTGCACGTG
>NC_139948.1:28480144-28485144 GCF_963454915.1 Gymnoscopelus microlampas
TAAAGGCCTTTGGCACCATGCAGTAAACACAGGTCCCAAATAACCTTGGCGGCTCTCTCCCTGCCTCTCTCTCGGTCTCTCTCTCTCTCACTGTCTCACTCTCCCCGTCTCTCCGCACTGCTTACTGGGTCCTAGACGTTGTTTGGACGGTTATGTTTGTCTCTTCACCTTAACGACTATGGGGACAGGCAGGCGACGGGGTGCGGCAAGAGGCCTCTGTAGGCAGGTTTGGATTGGCCCTGCTGACCTACCATTCCTCATCTGCTGCGTCATGCAACCTTGTGAAGCTTTATGGTTGTATCATATATACCATCCAGGACAATTAGTCCACAGAGTTGAAGCTTTAAGGCAGTCCCGGGCCAAGTCTCCGCCGGCCAGCCAGCCAGTGCCCTCGCCACCCTCCAGTACTATGCCCCCCCCACCCCCTCCACTCGCGGCCCCTGCTCCTTCTAAGCCCCATCAGCATCCTAATTTTGGATAGCGCCAGCACACGATGTGCCAGTAAACTGCTGCACTATTCACCCTGTCCGTCCGCCTGCCAAAGCTGGGAAAACAAAAAGGAGAAGGGGCAAAATCACTACATCACTTTGGGACGAAAAGGAGAGCAAAAACACAGGGGATAGAGTTTCTTTTTTCTTTTTTCTCTCCAAATCCCCATCAGCCACCCCCGAAACCCCCACTCCCCCCCCCCCCGATCCCCACCACACGCTTGTTCGCTCAGGGTCCATCTCTTTCTCCTTCGCGTTTTCTCTCTCCCTCACTTTCTCTCTTCCCTGCCTCTCCCTCTCTCTCATGCTGTCGCTCTGTGGAATCCTGGCAGCCATCTTAGCGCTTGGCAGCCATCTTAGCTTTGGCGGTACCAATGCATTCCTGGTAGCTGACGGTGCACCCACACACGCTCGCATGCACACACACACACACACACACACACACACACACACACACACACACACACACACACACACACACACACACACACACACACACACACACACACACGGGTCCACAGGTCTTAAAGATAAAAAAGACCTACAGAGGATATATAGTGCTAATGGGGTGCAAATAAAACCACTGCAATGTTTGTCTGCAGTCCTGCGAGCGTGGTGTTAGCTGGACCTCAAAGCATGCAACACAGCTAACATGGGGAGAATGAGAGGCAGGGTGCGAGGGGGATCATGGCTGTCAGGCACATCGATAAGTTATGAGGAAGGATGAGAATGGGAGAACATGAGGAAATCATCCATGCCGCCGTCTGTCATCTCATGCCAAAAGCACATTCTCATGGAAAGGCAAATAAGGTGAAGTCTTCACTTGAACTCTGACTGTATAAAGTCTGATTTATACCCCATTGCGCGTCGGTGTCACGCGATTGAAAATAGCCAATCTACAGGCGCACAATGCATTACATTGCATCGCCTTGTGAGCTTGTAGATCTGCTATTTTCGGGGCACGACACCGAAGTATAAATGAAGCATATCAGCTAAGCCGTAAGCCTGGCTCCTTTATTATGGTGGCAACGCTCTCTTTAAAGGCTCACTCATACATCGTTGGACATCCAAATCACTCGATGAAAACAAGTTGTTGTTGTCGTTGAGCGATGCAATTCTACAAATTAGGAGTAAGAACACGCTGGTGGTTTATTTCACTGCTCCTTAAATGTCTAAAAGCTGTTCGGGGCTCTCTGCCATACATAGGCCTACGTGTCTTACCCTACAACGGACCAACATATTATCGAAATTCGTGACTGGTTTCCATGACAACAGTGACACAGTGTGTCGTAGTCAGGTCCCTAATGAGGAGCAGCGATTGAAGCCTGTGTGTGTGTGTGTGTGTGTGTGTGTGTGTGTGTGTGTGTGTGTGTGTGTGTGTGTGTGTGTGTGTGTGTGTGTGTGTGTGTGTGTGTGTGTGTGTGTGTGTGTGTGTGTGTGTGTGTGTGTGTGTGTGTGTGTGTGTGTGCGTGCGTGTGTGCGTACACACATGCTGCTGTCTGGCCCGGCCATTAGGCGAGATGAGAATGATAATATAGCTGACTGGCAAGGCCTCGTCCTCATCCATTCTCTGCTCTATAGAGCCACAACCACAGCTGTGGGCCAGACTGGGTCTCACCTGCCTGCCACCTGGGACTCACCGCTAGACTTAACATAAGCCATTTGGTAAACACTTTTATCCAAATCCTTTTATGGGGTCTGGAGTGCATGTATTTTTTTTTCTTATCATGGGTGGCCACAGTGGGAATGAAACCCCATGACCCTTGCAGTGAAGGTGCCATGCTCTGCCCACAATATGCCCTGCGACCTTAGTCCAGATACATATCTCCCCACCAGTATTTATTAAATAGTACAAATCTATCAATCTATCAACACTGAGGACTTCTTTCAGCTAAATTTATCTTCTTATCTTTTTAGCCCTTTTTCCTTTGAGCCGTCTGGATGCCAGCGGTGAAGACATACTGTACTGTGCTGCTGCTGAGTGTATTCAGGTGTGTCCCTCTGCTACATGAAAGCTCTCCTTTCATTCCATTTGGGAGAGGCTTGATTATGGTAATAATGACTAAGACAGCTCAGTCCGAGATAATATGAACAACATGTGTAAATTCTCATTTAGGGAGGATGAATACAAAGGTCAAATACAAGGATTAATGACATTTCCAAGTAAACATGCGCAGATTTTTCCTGTCAATGTACTGTATGCCAGATCTTGCATCTTTTTATATATGTTTTAGCCTTCAAGTTCCACGGTGTAACATCCATTTTAGTAGTCTTTACGGCGACACCTAAAGACTGTTAGAGCTGAGATTCTCAGAATTTAGATGGAAACTAAATCAGAGAAGTACAGTACTGCTCCAAAGTGAATGTGCAGAGGTTATTTTGAAAGGCAACTCCGTTGTCCGAATCAGTATGTATTCACTTTCAAATAAATAAATATATATTCTGATGCTTGCATCATTTTGGCGCAAAAAACACATTATGAGGAATGGTTATGTAAAAAATATACCAGTGAAAGATTATATCAAAAATACCTTTTGCTTCATTGAAAAAGTCACCCAGTACGACTTTTATAAATGATCATCGTTTGTTGTATAGTCCAGGTTTGGATTAGTATTTACAAATAAATCTTTATTCTTAAAGGAACTGTAGATGCATTAGGTTTACCGCTTTCAAACAAATCATTTATTCATAACTAACTCTAGTTACCTGTTCAATCAGTGTCATACAGTACGCTACCCGATAGGATTGTCAATAGGATAACAAAACGGAAAAGTTAAAAGTAAACGTAAAAAGGCAAGAAGCCTACATTTAAATGTGGTGTTGATGTCACTTTGTAGCAGCCTTTAAACCCATTAAGACCGGGAAAGCATCTGTATCATTTTAGATTTCTTTGGCTATTCAAAAATAGCAGATATACAAGTTCATAGCGTGATGAGCTCTGCTATTTTTGAAAAATCATGAACATTTGTGCAAATCTTTGAATTTATATATTTTGAACTCGCATCTTTGCTTCTGGGGGGGTCCCTGGAACAAAATATTTTGAGATATTTTTTATATTTATATTTTTTATATTTTTTTCAAAAGAATTTGGATTTAGAAAGCATTTTTAGAATCGGCCTCAGGTTTGAAACCAAAACCAAAACCTGTAAGTCAGTGAGGCCTCTATTGATCTAGGGGAGTTTACATCTACGGCATAAACCCACCCCTCTTTCCCAAGTTAAAGTTAAACTAAAAGTATGCTAAAGTAGTGTAGAAGAATGTAGAAAAACGAATAGAAGAATATGGAGGAATACGTTTCTATGTCTTGTTTGTTGTAGAGGGCATTGATATTGCGAACCATACTGAAGACTAGGTATGGAGCTCGTTTTTATTGATAATGAGCACCTTATCGATCCTGCTTATTGATCCTTATTGATATTGCTTTTTCTATTATTTTGTGGAAAGACGCGAGACGACAAATTCTGAACAGAACCGGTATCTTTCTTTATTGGCCAGTTGTGACTGAGTTTGTGGCTGACCACCATAAGAAATTAAATGAAGATGACAACATTTTAAAATATCTTTGCCTATCATTAAAACAACCATTCATTAATGTGCAATAAGTGTTAAATGGCTTTAATATTATGAATAGTAATTACTATAAAAGCTCTTCACCTCTTAAACAGAAAATGCATATTTTTTCTATTCTTTTTTCTTAGTTTTAACCAAAAAATATCACTTTCACTACATTTTACTAGGGCCTTCAAGAAGGCAAGTTACCTTTTTACTTCTGGAAAATAATATTGAAGAAACTGTTGACTGCTTAATGTCTGTAGCGTCACTTTAAAAGCGCAATTTATACTTCATCGTACGACGGTGTCACACAACAAACATAGCCGATCTACAAGCTCACACCGTGTCTGATATCACCACGTCGCACATTGATTATGTCATGCTAGGCGACATGAGTCACTTGCAGGGAAATACATACCTTGGGTAGAATAGGATGAGTGAGACTTTTGAGCGTTTCACGCGTAACACCATTGTTCCACCGCACATATAAACACAACACTGACGCAGCGCTCAACCACCGGCCACGTTAAAAAAGCGATGTATCCAATAGTGAGCCAATAAAATTCCTCTTCCTTGTTTACCAGGGCAGCGCTGGTTGGCAGGTAATACACTTTTAGACCAACATGTTTGAGCCAGTTTGGGTTATTAGATTTATTTCTTGATCGCCTCTAGTTTTGATCGTTTTGACGTCATGGGCCGCTACACCCGATAACAGGCTCGACAAGCCCAAAGCTTATTGATACTCGGGTCTCGATAAATTCAGAACCGGGTTTGTAATCGACCTGGTTTTTGAGCTCCATCCCTACCGAAGACTTTGTGATAAAACGAAGAAAATAGATGACAGGAGCGGAGGATGAAGCTCTGGTACTGAACATCACCCTTCAATCCCATTATAAGGTACATTAACAGGGATTTGTTTCCTCAGCTGGAGAGCGATTATACGAGTGTGAGTGTGTGTGT
>NC_139948.1:28490144-28510144 GCF_963454915.1 Gymnoscopelus microlampas
CCATTTCTCTCTCTCTCTTTTTGTCTCTCACACACACACACACACACACACACACACACACACACACACACACACACACACACACACACACACACACACACACACACACACACACACACACACACACACACACACACACACTAGGGTTGTGGTGTTTAGGCATGCAGGTCCAGACCCTGTCATTGCTGGTGGAGTGTGTGGGCAGAAGTGGCGGTTCAGTTTTAGGCCCTGTGCTCTGGGTGAATGTAGAAGCCCACAGCTGTGGTGGTGGTGGGCCCATATATCTCAGGCCTGAACACGACAAGGGGCAGCCCCAGCTGGAATGCAGCGCAGGCATGCATGCACACAGACGCGATATATAGATATACTGTACTGTACAGACACAGGCTGACGCAGATACCAAGGAGAACAGACACATGAACATATGGACACACAAATATCATGCGCAGACATGAGCACGCGCTAACCACAAACACACGCACGCACGCACGCACGCAGGCAGGCAGGCACGCACACACACACACACACACACACACACACACACACACACACACACACACACACACACACACACACACACACACACACACACACACACACACACACACACACACACACACACACGCAAATGTGCATGCACAGTGTACTGTGTTTACACATAATGCAAGGACAACATACCCAGGCAGTGATGATGACTTGTACATACATGTACACGTGGTGTGCATTTGTGCACACGCGCACGTGTGAGTGTATGGTTATGGTGTGTAATCTATTGTGTGTATGCCGTATGTATGTTTGCTGTATGTAAAGCAGGGTGCATATCTGTATTATACAGCGCGGTGGTATGAATATGTATGCATTCCCCATGCTTGTGTATACACAGAGATCTCAACATATCCAGAGGCAATGCTTAATGCCTCAAAGTGAGAGCGCAGGCATCCAGGGATTTTCAAGTGCGCGGACTGAAACGTATACATGTTCGCATGTACTGAGCGTGACTGAGTCTGTGCGTGTGTCATGTCTCTATGTGTAGATGTGTGTGGGTACACAATTCCCCCCTCCCCCCAACCTGGTGGAATGATAGTCTCTATAACCCCCCCCCCCATCAACCCACCCACCCTCAAACGCCTGGATAAAGGAATGGAACAGCCTCCCCAATTGGGTTTCACTTAAGAGGTTTATTGGTATGTTGTTAAACATTCTGACCTTTTTTTATTTATTTTTTATCTTTAATGCGCTTAAAATGTTCCCAACCCTCCTAATCCTCACAGCTATCCCGCACAGATGTTCACTACGCTCATTTTATTGGACTTTATTTCGACTGAGTCATTTCGTCTTCCATCTCCACTTTCTTCTACACATACATCTCCATCTTACCTGGTTTAGTACTTTTCTAACCCCCCCCCTGTAAACAATACCTATTTCAGTTTTTAAGCAGGTGTTATAACTAGACACTTACGTAAGTTACTTTGTACAGTTTGAGGCTACATATGGTCCGATAGATGGGGCAGTGGTCACCTAAAGGTTAGAGGAGCGCTCTTGTGGCCTAAAGGTACCTGGTCCGGCAGGGAAAGGCGGAAGTGAAAAACCAAACCTCACCCCACCCTCAGCACCCACCGTTGAAGTGCCCTTGTGCAAGGCACTGAGCTCCAGTGGAGCTGCTGGGGTCAACAGTAAGACTGTGGCTGTATTGGGCAGCTCCCAGCGGTAAATGTTTGTAACTGTGTGAAGTCTCATTTATACTTCCTCGTATGATGGTGTGACGTACCACAAACCATTGTACGATGGGCTCATTAATGTGAAGCAGGGTGTTGCTGAAAAAGAGCACTCATGCATGCTCATTTAACCTACCCTGGATAAGTAATGGTTAAGGTCTAACAGAATTGGGCTTAGGGAAGTTAGTACATGGGTACAGAATACTTTTTCATTTCATCACTATTTCAGAGACATTTGTTTAATTGGACACAATCAGTGTAATACATATGTATTAGACGTAGAGATGTGAACCAAATTCAAGCCACATTACAATAATATGTTATGCACCATAAAATGCTGTCATTAAATGGACACATTGAGATTTGAATGCTGGTTGGGTATTTCACCGGACACTTGTCATATTCAGGAAAAATGCTTCTACATTTGTCCTCTGGTTTCCCTAAAAATGGCTTTTTAACATTGTCAGGATTCCTCATTGAGACTGTGGGAGCTAGCTAGCCGCAAACATTCAGCTAACAGTGAGCTTTGGTTTGAAATAGACATGCTAATGATGCTAAGAATTCGAACTGTTTTTAGGGAAATTGAAGGACGGCTGTAGAAGACCTTTTTCTCCCACCACAATGTGACAAGTGTCTGCTGAAGTAAAACTAACCACCAACAATTCAAAATGTCAAGAATCACATTCAGAAGACAAAAAGTGGAGATGTTCCATTGACAATTAAACTGAAACAGATTTTGCGGATTCATAGAATGTTTGAGCTTTCACATCCAAATGAGCTTCCCTTCATGGTAGCGATAACATAACTGAAGAAATGCCCATATTCCTCTGAAACCACCCTGGGCTCTGTCGCTGTACCCACAAAGCCAAGCCCATTCACTCTCAGTGAACCAGCTCCAGCATTCTGACATCATCAGTCTTGGCTCATTTGCTTTGGGAAAATCTTATTCATGTTTACAAATCTAGACTGAGCTTCCAAATTTCAGAGGAATAATATGTGAATTTTGTTTTCGGGATGGGTTAGCCCTGTAATGATCCTAGGCATCTGCCAGGCAAGCTGAATTGGCTGCCATCTTGACCATTAACCACTTGAACCCTGACGTCCCTATTTTGGGCATGTCATTATAGGAGAAAAATGTAATTTATTTTCAAACATAGCGAAAATAGCAGATCTGCAAGTTTTCAACGCGTCCATCGGGTATTTTCGCGAAATAACCGTGGTTAACCAGTTGGAAATTCTAGTGAGAACATTTTTCACTGGCATTTAAAACATATATATACCTTATTATCTATAGGCCTACTAAATGACCATCCTCAAATAAAACTACAGATAAAGTAGACCATCTATCCGATTATACACAGCTGATCTTAATTTCCTCACTGTCAATATAAAACAAAGTGAGGAGCAGTGAATGAAAACAGAGTGTAGTTCAGTAGAATATTTTGTATGTACTGTAACCACATGTGACGGCACAGCATGGGACCATGTGATTAATTGTGAAATGTGTTTCTGTGCTCGCCGGGTGCCGAACTGTGAAACTCGTGGGCGCGATGGCTATAAATACATTACGCATGCCAGTGTAGCTATGGATGCACATACGAGATTGTGCATAGCATATATAAATATATGTTTACGATACAGTATACACACACACAAAGGAATATACATATATATATATATATATATATATTCCGGGTAGCACATGTTGGGGTAGAGTTGGAGATAAGCGTGTGAACATGGCATCTGTGACTGACAGGCTGAGCAGCAAAGTGTGGGAGGGAGATGCCGCTTCGACATTCGTATGTGGGATCATGTGCGCGCGCTGGCGTGTGCATGAAATAACGCTATGTGGGAGGATGCGTGCATGTCATTTGCACTTGCGAGCATGTGTGTTTGTGTGTGTGTGTGTGTGTGTGTGTGTGTTGAGACGGAGTTGATTTAAATCGAGAGATAATAGTGGTTGTGTGGATGGATACATAATGCATCCGCCTTTTATGCCATTCTTTCTGTTCTTTATTTTATTTTTTTCTCTATGGTTTTCTCTCTCAAACATGTGTGTGAGCGTATGCACGCGCCCGTATGCCGCGGGGCCGAGCCCTGTGTGTGCCAGCGAGGAGCAGGTGTGGGGAGGCTGCCCCTGCGTTGCCCGCTGCCCATCTGCGTGCCCGTCTGTGGGCCGCCTGCACCCTCGCCGTGCCAACGCGCCACACAGAGCCAGGGGGGGAGGGGGGGATGGGGGTTGGGGGTTGGGGGGGGGGGGTTAGTGGAGGTGGGGGTGAGGCAGGGGTGAGAGGGACCTAAAGGGAATCAACCATGGGAGAGAGGAGAGGGCAGAGGGGTGCATGGGCGGAGGGGGGGTGGTGGAGCTGGCTCACTGCCCACGTACACCCCTCCATCGTTCTGTCTCTCCCTCCCCTCTAATCCCCCCCACACCGTTTCTTTTATCTTCTCTTTATCTGTGCCTATGCTGATGAGCCGTGATGTGCAGAGAGAGAGAGAGAGAGAGAGAGAGAGAGAGAGAGAGAGAGAGAGAGAGAGAGAGAGAGAGAGAGACAGACAGAGAGACAGAGAGACAGAGAGAGAGAGAGACAGACAGACAGAGTCTCTTAGATCTCTGCCTGTTCTCAGGGTGGTACAGTGCATTCCTTCCAGAGAAAAGCTGACTGGCTGATGCGATGTTGAATGATCATAAAGGTTCCCCAGTGATGTGAGGCCGGAATACAGAGCACCGCCCCATCAGACTGTCAGTGGTCTTTGAGAGGATAATGGTGACTTCTTCCACACAACATTCACTTGGGTTTCTTGTTTGAAGCATAACTGATTTTTCTACCTCGGTTTCTCCAGACAAACTCTCATATCAAACTTATTGATTCAAATGAGTTGTAATTGCGCCATTTGGCCAGCAGATGTCGCTTGCTGGCAGCGGCGCACCCAGAGGAACACATGCTGAAAAATGTGCCTCTTAAGAGAAGAGAGTGCAGAGGAATGGATAAGGTCTCAACTGAGGCTATACAGTCACTGATACCAGTTTAGAAGGATAGGGAGAGACAGAGAAAAAGAGAGAGAGGGTTCTAGAAAAAAAAGAGGGAAAGAAATGGAGAAGGAACTCCGAAATACAAAAACAGTCACGCTCTGAAAGAAAAGAAAAGAGCCGTAAGGGCTTAGGCCAATCACACTCAGGTAAAAAGTACAACCAAACACGAATTCTCAGCTTTTGGAACAGAAAGTAATACAAAAAAATGTGCCTTAGCTTTCAAGTTTCCAGACACAGACACCATTCATTTGTAATGGTAGATGACTGGGTTTCTTGGCTTCTTCCAGCTTTTCTTTATTTTATTTAATTTTTTCACGACCTTGATCACATCCGTAAAACATACTCAGTCCCTCCAGTCCACCAATAGCTCTGCATGGCCCCAGCTGGCCTGACGACACACACAGCCATATAAATACATGACGTATCAAAAAAAACACTCCCAAGTCTGTCCAAACTCTTTAGAACTGGAAGGATTGTTTAAACTGTGCTGATGATTTGTGTATATTATGTTTCATGCAAACAGAACCGAGTATAACATGTATGGCAATGAGGTTCATGGGCCTGAGTGAAAGACATGAGACAGCCTTCAGTACTGTGTGTTACAGTGTGTGTGTGTGTGTGTGTGTGTGTGTGTGTGTGTGTGTGTGTGTGTGTGTGTGTGTGTGTGTGTGTGTGTGTGTGTGTGTGTGTGTGTGTGTGTGTGTGTGTGTGTGTGTGTGTGTGTGTGTGTGTGTGTGTGTGTGTGTGTGTGTGTGTGTGTGTTGTGGGGGGTACAGTCTGGGTTTGAGTGGGAAGCATAGTCATGTGATGCAACTCTGTGCCAGGGAAGGGGGGGTCGGGGGTGAAAGGGGAGGGCGGGTATAGTGGATAAGCGGAAGAAGCAAAAAAAAGAGCCAGAGGACGAGCAAATGAAGAGACAAATTCATGAGAATGGAGAGAATCTGAGAAAGAGAGTGTGAGAGAGAGAAGAGGGAGAAAGAAAGTGAGTGGGGAATAGAGACAGAGAGACAGGAGAGTGAGAGGGGGAATAGAGAGAGACAGGGAGAGAGAGAGAGAGATAGAGAGAGTGAGTGAGTGAGTGAGTGAGTGAGTGAGTGAGTGAGTGAGTGAGTGAGTGAGTGAGTGAGTGAGTGAGTGAGTGAGTGAGTGAGGGATAGAGATATGGGGACAGAAAGAGAGATAGATAGAGAGGGGGACAGAGAGAGAGGGATAGAGAGACAGGGAGAGAGAGAGGGGGGATAGAGAGAGGGGGACAGAGAGAGAGAGAGGGATAGAGAGAGACAGAGAGAGAGAGAGAGAGAGAGAGAGAGAGAGAGAGAGAGAGAGAGAGAGAGAGAGAGAGAGAGAGAGAGGAGGGATAGAGAGAGGGGGACAGAGAGAGGGGGACAGAGAGAGAGGGATAAAGATGGGGGAGATAGGGGGTAGAGAGATGGGGGGGTAGGGAGAGAGAGAGAGAGAGAGAGAGAGAGAGAGAGAGAGAGAGAGAGAGAGAGAGAGAGAGAGAGAGAGAGGGGGGGGGGGGGGGGCTTTAGGGGGGAGATTGTGAGAGCTGTGGGAATGTTTTGCCAAGCCAAGAATGTGGAGAGCAGAGAGAATAAAAGAAGAATGAGAGAGAAAGAAAGAGAGACTTGTTGGCAGAGCAGGGAGGAGAGGAGAGGAGGCGAGGAGGAGAGGAGAGGAGGGCACAGGAGTGGGGGTTGTGGGTGAGAGCAGTATACAGTGGGCACCACTGAGTAGACGGCCCCTGAGGGGTTCATACATGATCAAACTCCACTCTACAGGGGACACGAGGAAAAGCAAACACACGCGCGCGCGCACACACACACACACACACACACACACACACACACACACACACACACACACACAGATGCACGCATGCGACCGCACAAGCACTAACACACGCGCACACACACACACACACACACACACAAAAACAAAATTGTATGCACACAGAGACAAGCACACTAACAGATGCACACACTGGCTCAAATATAGGCACTAAGAGGCAGTGCCACAAATTGCCAACACTGAAACCACACACACACACACACGCGCACACACACACACACACACACACACACACACACACACACACACACACACACACACACACACACACACACACACACACACACACACACACACACACACACACACACACACACACACACACACACACACACACACACACACACACACACAAAGGGCCATGAAAGTGAGGTGGCGTGCTGTGATATGAGCTTATCAGTGAGAGGGGGAGCATGGTGACCTGCCACTCAGACTGCGTCTGTGGGCATGTGTGTGTGTGTGTGTGTGTGTGTGTGTGTGTGTGTGTGTGTGTGTGTGTGTCCATGTGCATGTGTTTGTTGCAGGAATGCAATGGGAGCTGGAGTGTGAACTTGTGAACTTTTGGCCAGGCGTTCCATCATCATCTTTGGCTGATCCTATACCCTGGGGCACCAGAGGGCACAAGGCAACATCTCAGTATGTTAAAATAATGGTACAGTGATACCATACCATGATATAAGCTGGATTGGTTGATGCCTCTATTTTAAGCCATGTTGCCAGGTAAATTAACACAGGATTTGACTGTGTACCAGGCCTGGGGGAAATAATTATTAGGATTTGTTTTATCCTCAGTTAATTTAAAGCTGAGAGAATGTGCAGGACACTTGAGAGATAGCCTTGCAAATAATTTGGTGTGATTGTCTAAGCTTTTTGGCATTCATTACGTTGTACTGTGTGGCTAACCACACCCTCTGGTACACCAATAGGATTAAGACAATCACTAATTACCTTAAAATGAAATGTTTTCTTTTTTTTTCTCTTAAAGCTAAGCATTCTTGCAATGCAATGTCCTACCTGGGATTCAAACCCATGCAGGTTTCCCCTGTGGGAGACCAAACTTCTACTTCTCGTCATGGGTCACACTTGTCCAAGGGAGCTATTGTGCTTATGATCTTCAGGCAGTACTACTTGTCAATCAGTGTCCTACCTGACACAAGGGTGTACATTTCTCTATGGAAGAGTAGGGAGACCACCTCCAACCACTGTAGATGTGATAGCTATATTGTATTAACATACTCTACCGCACAGATTGGTTAAGATAATGTTTTATTCATTAAAATAAGTTATTTCTTCAGTAGTTCTTCAGATAGGAGAATGTGGGCGACAGACAGGAAACCAAGGGCAGAGTGAGGATACAAACTATTGTGCGAATGCTGCAGCTCTTTATGCAGCTCTTTGTTCAAAACAATAGTTCCATCCAAGCTTGACACCAAGCTTGTGAGAAGTGTAAGGAGAGGAACCTGTGACTGACCCTCTCCACTGTGGCTATCTCTCCTAAGTGTCCTGACCTGGGCCTGGCTGCACCTGACCATGTGCAGCTGGATACTGGTCTTCCTGTCGGGCCATTAGGTGCTAAGAATGGGCAGTACCCTGTCCAAACCACTGATCCTCAACATGGGGTTCCTTAGGGCCAACATCACTGTCAAGTATGTTGACGACACAACAGTGATCATCAACGGCAGGGATGAGGTTAGATCACTGACACAGTGGTGGCGTGAGAACCGCCTCGGCCCTCAACATCCAAGAAGACCAAGAAGCTGATCATCGACTTCAGGAAGCAGAGAAGTGAGCGCGCCCTGTCTCCATTGATGGTGTCACAGTGGAGAGGGTCAGTCACAGGTTCCTCTGCTTACAGAAGTTCAGCGAGAGCCCCCGCATCCTCAGGACGTTCTACAGCAGCACCCTCGAGAGCGTCCTGATGACCTGCATCATACATGATGTAGTATGGGAACGGCACCGCCCTCCATCACAGACTGCTACATACAGAGGGTGTATGTAGCACATCATTGGAGGTGAGCTTCCCTCCCTCCATAACGGTGTGGAGCCAAAGCAAAATGGGTTATAAACTCATTGACTGCCAGAGTTAAAACATTGTCTATAGCTGCCCTTGCCAGCGATTCGGAGTGTTTTCACTAACCTTTCGAAAAATCATAGAATATTTTTCTTCACAGTGATTCACCCGCCGATCGCTTCAAAAGACGTAGGGTAGAATCGGAGAAAAAAGCTTGTGCCGCCGCGATAATCCATTCCTTGGTTATTGGCAGTTGAATGTAGCTTGTTTTGCCAGAAAGCAACAGAAAGCAGAGAAAATTTGATTTTTATAAATGCTATAATACTAAACGAAACCAGCTCCATTTTGTTGTGATCACGTGATCTTTGGCTGTGCTCTTCTTCGTCATCATCATCCTCATGATTCACAGGCGGCTGAACAGTGCCCTTTAGCGTAAACCATTGAAAACACCACACATTCGGGCCGAGTGTACTCGTCAATGGCAGTCAATGTTACTGCGTTGCCTATTTCTCACCTCAAATGTTTTCAGAAACATATTCTAATATGCTGTCTAAGTTTAAAAGGAGAAAGTTAGTAACGCACCGTCCAGCGGCCATCTTGTTGAGATGTAGCACCGCCCTCTAGTGTCTTTGTGTGGAAGAGGGATTGACAGGGCCCAGTCATCATATTATTGGTTGAAATTGGTTACTACCTTACATTTTAGTTTGACACGGCTTTTGGGGGCTTTTCATTTGGCATATATTGTAAACTATGCCTCCATTATGACCACAGATATGCTCTAAAAGTGTGAAAAAAAATCATTTTTCATTTCAGCAGGACTTTTAAGGTCTTTAACCACCCCACCCACAATCTGTTCACACTTCTACCATCAGGCAGGCTGTACCGCAGCATCACAGACTAACAGACAGTTCCCACAGCCAGGCCATCAGGCTGCTGAACAGGCACTGAGCCCTGCCGCACATGTCTGTGCATTAACCACTTCAACCCTGAGGCATCCCTATTCTGGGGGGAACATTCGCCGAAAATAGCCGATTGACAAGCTCACTACGCGTCAACATTTTTGGCGAAGGAATTTGGTGTAGAGGGAATAAAAGAGCGGACCAAGGAAACAGCTGACCCCGGTCAACTAAATGAGTTTACTAAGTATATAGAGGGTTTAAGTGCTTAACTTTATGTCCTGTACTGTACCTGGTGCACTTTTGACCGTATACTGACCTTTCTGGTTTCTCACACTATTTTGCAGGTACATAGACCTGCCTTACGTTGATGTACTGTATACACACATATGCTCATACATTTTTATGTATATTTGAATAATAAGCACACAGTTGCACCTGCTGTATATTTCACTACATACAGTAAGTACCTCAGCACCATTCCTGGGCCTATATGTACCTACAGTACAGTATACCTTTTATGCATTTATGTTTTGAGAGACGCGAGAGGCAGATTGGAACTCGGGTCACCGGGCTCACAATGAGCATATGGTCTACAGTATGTACTAACAGGCTGAGCCACCAGGCACCCCCAATTGCTATTTTAATGTTACTACACACTAACATCCTCTGTCTTAATTTACCCATTTGTAACTGGCAAAGTGTACAAATGCTGTACAATTGTATACTGTACTCTCAGAGTAAAATTTTGGATTTCATGGTTTACCTGTGTATATTGCGTTGTGTGAAAAGTAACATTGGAATGGTGCACGCATCCTGAGAAAAGAACACATGTTTTGTGTCAGATTCCACTTTGGGGCATGTGGCATTGTGACTTGTTTCAAGGTGTTATTAAATTCATGGTAACACCCAACGATGATGATGGGAAGTCATCGCGGAATGCGATGTCGCTCCCCCGTGTTCATATGCTGTGACAATGTCGTAATGTTATCTCGATAGAATTACAAGGCAGGTCCGTTCGTATACGACGCTGTTCATTTAACACCCCTTGATCCTTCAGCCCAATCCAGTTTGGACCCAGAAAGTGCTAACGATTTTATTTTCGGGTTTGTGAACTATGCAAATAAATGCTCCCAATTCTATCTGGGGCTTGGAGGACGTGTTTTACGAGGGCCGTAAAACTCCACACAAACACATAAAGCAGGCTTGTAAAAATAATGTGTGCTCTGCATAACTGCTCATTTGGACTAATGAATTAGGGGAGCGATGAATGGCCGTGTAAAAGTCCACATCCTCTCTGGGTGATGCCAATGGGGGCATAATGGATGATGTGCATGATTTGTGAGTGTGTGGCCGTGTGTGTGTGTGTGTGTGTGTGTGTGTGTGTGTGTGTGTGTGTGTGTGTGTGTGTGTGTGTGTGTGTGTATGCTGCTTGTACCGCTGGTGTTGTGACCGTCCAGTGTCAAATAAGGATTATTCAGTATAGAGCCACACACACACACACACACACACACACACACACACACACACACACACACACACACACACACACACACACACACACACACACACACACACACACACACACACACACACGTACGTAATGTACACAGCACACACACACACACACACACACACACACACACACACACACACACACACACACACACACACACACACACACACACACACACACACACACACACACACACACACACACACACACAAATGTGTCGTTATAGGAAAAGCCTGCCTCTAACTTTCAACAGAATCAACTAAAGAAAAGACAGACAGACAGACAGACAGACAGACAGACAGACAGACAGACAGACAGGAAGAGCATGAGAGTGACATATGAGGCTTCAGAACAAACAATCAGTCAAATAGTCATATAGAGATAGGAAGGCAACCCTTGACCACCAGCTGTCTGGGAGTCACCGCCCCGCCCAGCAGCATTTGTCAGTCTGTGTCCCCAGACGAACCCAAGGGTCAGTGCCACCCAGCACAGCCCTGTATTTGTGTACAGTGTGTTTTGTATGTGTGCAAGCATTGGATTGTGCCCCCCCCCTTCCTCAGTGTGTGTATGTGTAGTTGTGTCTGCGTGTATTCCAGTATTTGTGTACATGCTTGCGTGAATGCGCGTACACTCTCCTCCTATCTGTGTCAAAGCTGGCTTTATCTCCTGGGCAGATAAGGTTAGTAAACAACTGGTCCACTCTAAATACAGAAGCTAGCCTAGCCTTAGCCCTGGCAAACTGGCAGACAGGTGCCCCGGCCTACTGCCCTTTGCAGCTGTTCCCCGGTATCAGTCCCATGGCACTGGGACAAAAGGTTCAGGCGAGCCCCAGGCTCAGGCCAAAGCCTGTTCCAACCATTACACTGATGGCAAGACTGGGAAGTCATTCTGTCCTAATAGGTTTGCTAGTACTGCTAGCAGTTTCAGATCACGCACACATTTTGTTTGTATAGGCTTTTATAGTATAGGGGAATAATGCATTACAAACAGCAGTGTAGTTTTATATTACATTGTGTGTTTTGTTTTCCACATACAGTACATACAAAATGTGATCCATGGTATAAGCAGACATAGAAGCCTAGTTCAGCCAGCCTATTCTTTCACTCAGCATCTTTACCTCTCGCTCTCTCTGTTTCTCTCTCTCTGGGTCAAGCTGATAATTGGAGATTTATTATCTCCATCTATTAGCACAGATCAAGGCTATAAAACCTTCCAGCTTCGCGCTCATCAAAAGCAGCTTAGTGATAAGTGATTAGAGGAGTGTCAATTCACTTAGTGCATTGCTACACCTAATTCATAAAAACAATCATCAATGAATAGAGTTGCCATCATTAGGCCTGGGACAATAACCGCATTACTGCAATACCGCTGGTTATGTAATGCACATGTTAATGTACAGTATGTGATGCATTATGGGTTGAACTCATCACCGCAATGAAAACATTTTTTCTTTCTTTTGGGGATTTTATATATGATGTGTGACATGAAATGTAAGTTTTACCATAAACACAATCATTGTTTAGTTATCATGATTAATTGTATTCCATCCTATGTTCAAGGGTTTCTGGAGAAACTAAACTTTTCAGTTGATCGTCACTTCACCTTCTCGTGAGGGGAAGGGCATGATGCAATTATGTTGGAAAGCTGACATTCTGACAATTGATCTCACAAAAACACGTTAAAAATCAATCGCAAATCGTCTGTTTGCTATTCTTTCTGCATGTTTTCTCTTTGCTGAAAATAGCCAATATACAAGTTTGTAAAAGCTTGTGAGCTATATATATGCTATTTTTTTGCAGAATGATCACTTATTATGACATGCCCAGAATAGGGACACTAGGGTTCATGTGGTTATAGAATTCAAACATTATACGGTTACAAGAGCCCCTCTCTGCCATCATAGGCCATTTTGTTTGAGCTGCTGTGTTGGAAATAATTTGGTTTTGAATAAGTTCATGGCTGGTAAAGGTGAGGTAAACCGATCACAGTAACAAAAATGTCTTACTGTCACAGCCTTACCCATCATCTAATCTCTATGTGCACCGTCTCTGTGTGGCGCTCTCTCAATGTTAATCTTGATTCACGTACAACATGAACAGAAAATAGATAGGGGTGGGGGGTGATGAAAAGAGAAAGAAAACCCTTAAAAACTAAAGTAAGAATTAACGCTGTCAGATAAGGAGCAAGAATAAGCACAACCTTCATCCAACAACATGAGGGGAAGATACTATCAATAAGGACACAGCCAAAATAGTTTAAATAAATTCACTTCCTCAGAATAAGCTCCCACAGGCCCTCTAGGAGCTTGTGGAATCAGTGTCACGCTGCTCAACTGACGGTGGAGGGCCGGCAGCGAGCCTCGAACCGGGGTCCAACCGGGATTTTTCTGCTCTTGCAGAAGTCAGAATTGGAACGGTTTAGAAAGGTTACATCCTTGTGTGTCATGGCAACCTCCCTATACACCAAAAGATGACTGCCACAGAATTGTGAATGTGTCCTGGAGCTGAGCTGTCACAGAATGCTGACAGGGCGTGAGACTCACAGTTCAACTGTTCAAACACATCTGCCAGCAGAGTGTGGGAATCAACATAAAGGATGTCTCTGCCGTGGTAATGCGTCAGCTCTCTGGGTTTTCAAGCACCGTGCCGAGTCTGCCGACGCTAATTTCCACGACAACACTATCAATCACTCTGGCTCTCTTAATGTCCCCGTCGAAGGACTGTTTGATTTGATTTACATTGAACTGTCAATTCCTTCCCCCCCGTTCTGCCCGTGCGTTCAGCAGTCTGTACAACCTACAGACTGACGCGCGTGCATTCGGCGGCGATCTGAAATGCCAATGCGCAGACTGCCGTTCTGCCAGTGTGTTCCGCGCCGATCCAAGACGCCAATGCACAGACTGCCGTTCTGCCCGTGCGTTCGGCGCCGATACGAAACGCCAATGCACAGACTGCCGTTCTGCCCGTGGCTCTACACTATAACATGGAGAGGATCTTCAGGTTGGAGGAGCCGAGCAGAGAGGAGCCTGCATCTGTTTGGCAGCCGCTCAGAAATGTCTAGCGTTTCACACTACGCCTCTGGGATTACTGGCCTCAGCCAGAAGTTTATGAAAAACAGAGAGAGATAGACGTAGTGAGAGGGAGAGAGACAGACAGACGGATGGAGTGAGAGAGACAGAGGTAGACGGGGGAGTTAGCGAGGGGGGCTAAGCAGAGGAGGGTTGAATGAGACGAGAAGAATGAGCAAGATGACATGAGAAGACAGCAAGAGAGATAGCGTTGAGGAGGGGGCCAGACAGCTGAAATGAGAAAGGGGACCAGTTTAGATTCCATGTTTTCCATTCTGCCTGCTGCGTG
Source organism: Gymnoscopelus microlampas (assembly GCF_963454915.1). NCBI lineage: Eukaryota > Metazoa > Chordata > Actinopteri > Myctophiformes > Myctophidae > Gymnoscopelus > Gymnoscopelus microlampas. Next base: position 28,504,524 of record NC_139948.1, read on the forward strand.
GTGCACCGGTTTCTCCTGTGGCCCCCGAGGAGCCTGCAGGGCCCCTGGTGTCTTATGCCAGTGGATTCAGGTGAGGAGCAGGTGCAGTGGGACGCCCCACGCTCATGCTCGCGCACACACGCACGCACGCACAATCCGTATGGGCACATACGCATGCAAGCACACGTTAGGTACAAATACGAAAACAGAAGTACAGAACAGTATACTGTACACACAGGCTGTGGTACAGTACAGTAATTATGCACCGAGAACAATGGACAATGGATGTAAATCTATATGTGTGTGTGTGTGTGTGTGTGTGTGTGTGTGTGTGTGTGTGTGTGTGTGTGTGTGTATGTGTGTGTGTGTGTGTGTGTGTGTGTGTGTGTGTGTGTGTGTGTGCGCGCGCGCGCGCGCACCGTGCACGCATGTGAACATGTTCCAACAGCACACCTGCCTTTGCGCTGCCGCACACGTGTGCATTTGCACGCACGGACTGTGTTGCTGCGTGGCGGATGTTACATGCATGCAACCACGTGTGAGTATATATATATATATATATATATATATATGTGTGTGTGTGTGTGTGTGTGTGTGTGTGTGTGTGTGTGTGTGTGTGTGTGTGTGTGTGTGTGTGTGTGTGTGTGTGTGTGTGTGTGTGTGTGTGTGTGTGTGTGTGTGTGTGTGTATATATATATATATATACTGTATATGTACGAAGTGGACATGTGTCTGCGTTCATGGGAATAACATGTGACAGCAGGCCCTGCCTTCATTCAAGCCCCCTACATCCACCCCATGCCCCCCCCCCCCCGCCCCCCCCCCCCCCCCCCCCAGCGCTGTAGCGTTCGATTCGGCCTCCGTCTCAGCTGTCACCAACGTCCCGCACTGTCTGTCTCCTGTCAACCCCCGCTGAGAAAATATGCCCCGACGCCACAGCCATAACATACGGTACGCACATATACATACTGTATGCACAGATGCGTGACACGACGCATGTGCACGCATACATTTATCGCAGACGCTGATTCGATACACAGTGTAGCGCAGATATTACCAGAGACAGCGACATGGACAGACAGACAGACAGACAGACAGACAGACACACAGACACACAGACACACACACACACACACACACACACACACACACACACACACACACACACACACACACACACACACACAGTAGTCAGATGAATGTGCTTTGTGTTTTCGCTGTGCAGCCAGTGAATGGTTGTTATGATAAGGAAAACGGACAGAGAGGGGAGGTTAAGCTGTTTAAAACACCCATACAGTAGTGCAGCTCTGGGATTTGGGAATGAAGTATAATAGTTTCAATTATTTAGAACGTTTTCGTGGGGCTGCCAGCAGGAGCGGAGGTTCACACAGGGGACAATGCAATGAAAAAGGAACATAAAGTAAAAAAATGTTTTAAAAAAAACTAAAAAAGATACCATCCTGTTTCCATATTACTTTTTCTCCCACAGGGAAAAGCGTCCGAAAATCAATATCCGTTGTGTACACTGTAAAGTCATGAGTGTACAAATCTGTGCAGAGAGTACAAAGAGTGTACAAAATGAACCATTTGTACGCTTTCTGAGTTACAATTTCATAAATCGCTTTATGTTTAACCTCATGTACACGGCTACACGCTGGTTTTATGTTATGTATTTATGAACGTATGTAGATATCTCAGATTTTGTGTTCTCTTTAACATCGTTCTTTACTGTTTGACTTTTCTCCTTGTTCTCCCTCTCCCTGTTCCCCCTTCTTTTCCTTCTTCTCCCTTTCTGAAAACAACAAAAATGATGGAGCTCACTGTATACGCAAAAAGCTAATTTCACCCAGTTCTTTACCCCTGCAAACCTGTGATCTGACAAAAAAGTTGATTCTTGATTCTTGATTTCGATGAATTGATAAATAAACAGTCAGTGGTGTAAAGTAACTAAGTACATTTACTCAAGTACTGCACTTAAGTACAATGTTGAGGTATTTTTTACTTTACTTGAGTATTCCAATCTTCAGTACTTTACCTTCTACTTCACACTCTACTACATCTCAGAGGAAAATATTGTACTTTTAGTCCACTACAATTATTTGAAAACTTTAGTTACGAGTTACTTTGCAGGTATAAATTATTACATTATAAGACATACACTAACCACTTTAGCCCTATTTTATACCTAGGCTATTTGAAAATAGCCGATCTACAAGCTCACAACGCGTTGCATTGCGCTTTGCATGAAAATGCACCACGGCATACTGCAGCTCGTATCCGTAGGTCGGTATAATGAAGGAGGCAACCCCGCAGGTCACTATCTTTACGCACAGATCTCATTAGCTCCATTGTGGGCCGAGGAGGACTGAGGGCACGCTCAACCAGTGGAGTGATCGTGGAAAAGTATTTACCGTGGACCTCAAGTGGTATTATGTGGCGTGCCTGTTACACGGGGACTTGGATCGAGTGTCAGACCCTCCTCAGCGAGAGTGCGTACTGAGCCAGACCAGAGGGAGGGGAGGTGGCAGCGTGTTTATTTTACTGTGGGCCGTATCTGGCCAGCATTATCTCACACTGAGGAAGGAGCGCCGTAAACATTAGCAACACAGCCCCGCTCTGGCAGCAGGAAGTGGGCCTGCCTAGCTGAGAGAGCAGGAAGGAGCTAACTTACACAAAAAAAAGTGCTACAAGAGAAAAAAAGAAAAATCTTTTTTTGTAATTGTGATAATGATAATAGTAAGTAAGTAAGTAAGTAAGAAAGTAAGTAAGTAAGTAGGTAAGTAAATAAATAAATACATTTAAATAAGCAAAGCAATCGGAATACAGGCGCTATTTAGTAGTTTTCAGGAAAGGGTCAATGCTAAATAAAAGGGCAAGCTTTCTGAGGTTTAAAAGAACTGTCATGGATCATGGGGTCGGGCAGAGGACTGACAGAAGCTGCAGCAGAGCTGCTATGGGATGCTGCTGCTGAGGTACATATTCAAGCTGGAACTGAAGCTCACTCGTCATGCAGCAGTGGACCAGCCAGCACAGTGGACCAGGCAGCACAGTGGACCAGGCAGCACAGTGGACAAGCAAGGCAACTATGATGACCATACATATTTTCAAACACCCGAACCGGGACCCATAACCAGTTAAACCAAATTACAAAAATAACGAATCTACAAGCTCACAATGCGTCACATCGCGATAGTTGCGACCTTGTAGATTTTGTAAACTTTTGTTAACTTTAAAAACAAATATTTTAGCTCTCAAAACAAGCATTATTATTTGAACTGTGGTGAAAACTGGGACAATTTGGCAGTGAATGATACATTTGAGTGTTTTACAGATTGGGATTTGGGACACCCAGATTGAAACGGGGACAATCCCGGTAAAACCAGAACGTCTGGTCATTGTCAGCGCAGCGGGGCAGGCAGCACAGCGGGGCAGGCAGCACAGCGGGGCAGGCAGCACAGCGGGGCAGGCAGTGTAGTGCACTGGTCCGAGCTGTGGGCTTTGGCCTCTCTGTGGTCTGCAGTGTTATCATACAAAGGGGAAGGGAGTGTGTTGTAATGGCCATAACAGAGGGAGAAGCCATATCACTTCAAGATGCTTTCACAGGAAAGCGCAACAAACACTGGTGGTGAAGTTTTCATAGAGCCGCGTGGCCTAAACAAACCACTCACCGATACAGTCACGCAGAGCAGGGGAGAGAGTAAAAGAGAGAGAGAGAGAGAGAAAGAGAGAGAGAGAGAGAGCGAGAGAGCGAAGAGAGGGAGAGAGCTGGAGAGAAAATTAAAATGGCGTCTCTGTTTGAGTTGAGAAAAAGAGAGAGGGGGGATCTGCTTTTTTTTTTTACTTTAATCAGAAACAGAGGCGCTACTCAGTGGAAAAATTATGACGAAAAGCAAAGTTTACATGAGCTAAAGGCAGAGAGCGGGAGAGAGAGAGAGAGAGAGAGGGAGAGGGAGAGAGAGAGAGAGAGAGAGAGAGAGAGAGAGAGAGAGAGAGAGAGAGAGAGAGAGGCAGAGACAAACAAACAGACAACTACTGACCAACAGCTGCGCAGCACTTCACTGACAAGGGGAAAGTTGAGAGAGAAAGAGAGAGGGAGGGTATTTCAATGGGAAGCACAGAGAGAGGAGTCTGTTTGAAAGACACACACACACACACACACACACACACACACACACACACACACACACACACACACACACACACACACACACACACACACACACACACACACACACACACACACACAGTGTGAGAGCACCCACGTTACAAAAATGGAAAGTCTGCATTTCAGCACAGTATGGAAATGTGGTCCTCATTTCATGATTCAATTCCTGCCCCCCCCCCCATCTCTCTCTCTCTCTCTCTCTCTCTTTATTTCTTTCTCTCTCTTTCTCTCTCTCTCCCTTTTTCTAACTACCCCTACCCCTTGCTCCCTCACTCTCCTCTGCAGCTGCAGCAGGGTTATAAAAGCCTGTTAAAACACAGGAAGACCAGTAAAAAATGGATGAAAAAAAAATAGCATGGGAGGGGAGGGTTGGGGAGGACTCGGGAGAAAGGAGTGAAAACTTGATAGAAGAGAGTAAAGAAATGAAAGATGAAAGTCCAAACAGAAAGAGAAGCGGAGATTTTGCAGATGTGTGAATGCACTGGCTTTGATCAGATGTACTTTGGGTACAGATTGAAATAAGGAAAACTTCATGAGAGTTCGCAGCGCCGTTTAGACGACGGGCCTCTTTTTGGACGACCAACTGCTGCTTTCCATGAAACCCAACAACCGCAAAACAACTGACAACTCGGGTCAGTCACGGCGAGGCCGCGTCAACGTAAACATCCTGAACGACCTCATCTGGGACTCATACAGTACAATCAAAAAACTGCAACTAACTACTAACTACAAGAGTCACGCTGCGACGCATTGTGAGCTTGTAGGTCAGCTATTCTTGGCGTGAACTGTCCAAGTGACATTGAAGTCACAAGAGTCTCATCGCTTCACCCGACTTTTGACGTTTGACCCCTCCAGTGGCGACTTCCCCTGTTTCTCTGGCGTTCACACCTCCTGCAGGGGGTACTGGGACCATCCCACCGTCCCAACCCATACCAAAATATCCTTCACTCCAAACTCACATTCATCTTCTCCTCATCCCTTCATTGCGTGTACCGATTGATCGATTGATTGATTGATTTAACACTGTATTAGAAGCTTTGGAATACAGTACGGCAGTACAGTAACAAAAGCTATGTTAAAAGCATAACACAAAAAGCACCAGGGGCTTGTTTCCATTGTGCTCCATTGTACTCAATTCAACTGTACAGTAATAGACACAACTTTTCAGGACCGGGGGACACCCCCTTCCTCCTACCATGCTTAGAGGTCTAAGCCCTGCAGCTTTACATCTTACAACCCCCCCCCACCCCCACACACACACACACAACCCTGGCTCAGTCAGGACTTGTGGCCGGGAGAGATTCAACATTTAACGTGAAGAAGCCAGAGAAGCAGGCTTCTCTCTCTGTGCGGTAAATAACACAACCTCTGCTGATGATACGTGTGTTCATCCCTGAACTCATCCCATAACTCTTATAATATACACATGTAATCGTGTGTGCGTGTATATATATCTACATGCACACACACACGCGCA
>NC_139948.1:28512644-28525144 GCF_963454915.1 Gymnoscopelus microlampas
TTTTCTTTTTCAATGCCTTTCTCTCTCTCTCTGTCTATCTCAGTCTCTTTCTTTTTTTCTTTCTTTCTCTCTGTCCCTCTCCTTTTTTTTGTCAAATGCTCCTTCCCCCCCGGCAGACACAGCAGAACCAGGAGGAAAGTCAGAGGCCAGGCCAAGAGCGCGGAGCAAAGAGGAAATCCAATAAAAGTTGGTCTGCGTTTATCATCGGTCCACATGGTCTTACATGGTTTGTCATCCTCCAAGCCTCCAGGGGCAGACAGACACAGCCTATACACATGTAAACACACAAGCGCATACACTAAAGCGAGCACATTATGAAGGCATCAAGGTTGGAAAAACACGTTTAATCTCCCTCTTTTGTCGTATTTGTCTCCTCATTAGTGTGTGCTTTTTACCAGTACTTTCTTGTAATCAACCGTGTTACAATTCATGCATGCTTACAAGTGACGTGAATGTAAATCTGAGATATGAATTGAGCCTGTGTGGGTGGATAAGGCAGTTGGTGTTGTAATAAAAATTTATGATGCAATGGAAGGTTTGAAGATGTAACTAGTTTTATCGCTGTTCGCATGAGTGAATTTGTCAAAAAGGCGAACTCTTCGCAACACTGCTTCTGAACTTTCTCAAGCAAGCATGTTAATGATTATGAAAATGACTGATATAAAAGATGAATGCTTTATATTGTGTCTTTGCAAGTGAAGAAATACAATTCTCAAGACAACTGTCTGCGGAAAGAGGGCAACATACACAGTAAAATCCTCAGTGTTCATTTATCCAAGTGTACAAATGGAACCAAATGGAACCATAATTAACACAGGATTTGACTGTATATTGTAGGCCAACAGGGAGAAGAGTGAATACTCTCACAGAAACTCACAGATATTTAAGACCGTAAACACACTTGGGAAAGGGCAGGAGTCACAAAGTCTTATAGAGTGTCTCTGCCCATTACGCCTCCTAATGAAATCAAGCCTGGAGGTAGAGGCAACAGGGGCCCAGATTATGCCCTCGCTCCAGATTAAAAGGCAGAGTGTGGGGCAGACTCAAGGAACGAGAACGGGAACACGAGGCAGACAGAGAGGAGGGAGGGATAGAGGGAGGATGACTAAATGCCACTCACGTAGCTCACCTCTCACTGTCTGCGTCGCTGGCTGTCTGCCAACAAGAGGCCAGTCAACAAAGGCACGGCAAGAGGGAGGAGGAACTGTAAATGTGCACTTGTTGTGTAATGGCTGGGGAAGTCGTGTAAAATGAACTGCCGGGGTTATGTTGCTGCAGCAGAGATGTCTGGAGATATACTGTACGGAGGTTTGTGGTTGACGGCATCGTGACAGCTGAGGACAAAGTCGCTGTAGCCGAAACACAATGGAGGGGCTTGCAGCACAGATAATGTACTGGGTCTGGCTCTATATGAGACGTTTCACTGAAAAATTACGTTTCAGCCATTTGAGAAAACTTTGTGCGTGTGTGTGTGTGTGCGTGCTTAATCTTGCACAATAACTGCTGGCACAAATGTGAATTGTGGGTTAATATTGAAGTTATGAATCAAATGTTGGACATGTTAAGACATCATTTCCTAATGTATTTCCTTTTTATTTAAAAGCATGGATATACTGTAAGCCTATAGTGTTTCAGTATTAAAACTTCTATATTCTGTATACAGTACTGTATAAGTAGTACAGGGTACAGAGTACAGGGTCAAAATAGGAGAGCTGAACTCAGGCCAGTTTGCCTCTGAAGCAACATCTATTTGGCCACTGTGACCTAACCTGTGATCTCTTAGTCATACACAGTAGGGCCTGTACTGTGGATGGCGATTTCCCCCTGTAGGATCAATAGACAATCAAGCACGCACGCACGTGTGAGCGCGTGAACGCGCACGCACATGCACATTGAACACACACACACGCACGCACGCACGCACGCACGCACGCACGCACGCACACACACACACACACACACACACACACACACACACACACACACACACACACACACACACACACACACACACACACACACACACACACACACACACACACACACACACACATGTGCTCTCATGCAAAGACGCTTTCTCGCCAGATGGGTCCTAAAGAGGAATCTCAGGGCCATATAAACTACAGTATGGAAGAAAGACAAATGGCTGAGATCAACACTAAAGTACTGTACTTCATTCAGTATATACTGCATGGGCCCCTCGCTGGAAGCAGCACAGCCGATTACTCTCACATAGCGTTAACCCCCACTGGAATGCAAACCATTGTGAATGGTTTGATGTATCTGACGATGATCTCTGTTGATTTCCTACCAAATCAAATTTCTATTTTCCCTCTAATCCATCTGCTCTTCCTCCTCCTCTTCATCATCATGCGCATAATCGTAAAACTTCCCCCTCTTTTGTCTCTCTCTCTGTCTCTCTGTCTCTGTCGCTCTCTCCCTCCCTCTCTCTCTTCTCTCGCTCGGTCTTTCCACTGGAACTGTAGCCAACATGTGATTTCACTTATCTTCCAGTGGAATTAAGAGTGGAGAAGAAGAACAGACTAATGGTCATCTCCCCATCTCTCTCCGCTTCTCTCTCCCCCCCCCCCCCCCCACCCCTCTGCCGTGGCAGGCCCTTGATGAAAAGAACCCTCCTGTATATTTTGCTTTCATTTCAAATTCCACTGCCCAAAACTGCACATGGTGGGCCGATCGCCACACCTACACAAAAATGCTGGGCTGAAAAAGAAGGAGAATCAGGCAGTGGAAGAGAGAGAGAGACAGAGAGAGAAGGGGGGAGCGGTAGACGGAAAGAGAAAGGGATATAAAGAGACAGTGGAGCAGAGAAAAAAAAAGAAAAAGAAAGAAAAGGCTCTGCTTCCCATTTCTTGTAAACACAGGATGGGCTCCAGTCTGTTGCAGTCATCTTTGTGTACCTCTCCTGCTGAGAGGGAGAGTGACGATGGAGCACAGAGCAAGTCAGGCCGGCAGGATGGAGGTAAAATAAACGCTGTTGCTCCTGCTGTTTAGTAGAGAAAGCGAGAGTGACGCTAAAATGTCAACCAGACCGTACCGTACCAAACCCATCCAGGCTGCCGGCTGAGCTCTTACTCAGTCTGGTTGGCTTGTACAGTACAGAAGGTAAAATGTAATTCTTGCACTGAGATCCAAACTTCACATTGACCGTGAAGCCAGGAATCGAAATGTTAACCAGCGCTGTTCCTCCATTAACGTTCCTTGTGTATGAGCCCGTCAAAACGTCTTCAGGTCTGCTTTTGTGTCTCGACCCACTTGTTGAGAAACATGGCACTAAGCTGAATTGTTGGTTTGGGTTCAACTCTCTTCTATCAAACTAAACCTTCTTGTTTTACACTCATGAAGCAGACTTCCTCAGGGCCTTGTTCCACATTAGTATGGTTGCGGGATATGGAGAAAACATGCGACGCGTGATAAACTTATTATGATGGCAACATGAGACGCGATAAAACAAAAATAAGTGTTCAATTTCAAAGTGTCTGATAGATCTGTTCACACCACTGTGAAGGTTAAAAAGCCAACTTTGTGATGTGTTTATTATATAGCCAGGATGATAAAAAATATGATGCATTGTGCAGCTGTACACATTAGCCACGTTATTCCCACGCCTTGGAGTTACAGATGGATAAATGAACGCTGAGAATTTTACAGTGCAGGTTGTCAGAGTTTATCCCGACCCCTATGAACTGCACACACTTGCAGGGTTCCCAGATATAGAGGGTGTAAAGGAGGGTGCTGATCCACAGTGGTCACGTCACCCGGTGAAGAGATAGCTGGAACATGACGCTCATCATCATCATCAACAACATCCCGTTTGCCTCTCTATTGGTCCCACTGGGGTCTCCAGTGCTGAGGCGGTCCAGCCAATGGTGAAGCTAGTTGGGGAATCCAGCGGTGCTCTGTTCTCTAGCTCTCTCTGTTTTTTTTTCTGCCCCCCTCTATCTCTTTCTCTCTCTTTATGTCATCCCATTCGCTCTCTTTCCTCCCTTTGGTGTGTTTATGAGGCGTGGAGAAAACAGTTTCACCGGGACATGGTCCCGTCCTGCATCTGCAACAGCCATCATCCCCAGAGTCGGAGGTCAAATGCGGCTCAGAGACGATTTGGGACGGTTGATCCAATGGGATCAACAGCTGAGATGGGGGAGGGGGGTAATATTAAAATAATAAAATACGATATAAGAGGGGTGGAGGGCTTTGATTTCACATTTAGACAAAGTGTGTTGATTTTATTTTCCACACAAATTCATATCAAGCGAACTCTTCTCCAGCGGGGAATAGGATTTTGGCTGAAATTATTCCTCCCATGACACTTTGACGGAGAGACAGCGAGCCAAACTCTTCACAGCCTAGATCCATTCATTACAGCTATGATAATTTCCTATTCCCTAATTGTATAGGTTTACATATACATGTACTATTAATTTAGGTGAGAGTGTAAAAGTCGACCCATAGTTTTCACATTCTCATAGTTAAATAAACACCATTTCTTGAATTTAAATTTCCATTATGGACCAAGGGAGGCAAAACAGTACAAGACAATGGTAAAAAGAGTGCCATTGCTGTTATAAGACCCTTTGCCAGACTATCTGTTTTTACCTTGAGTGTTTATTCCTACAGGCTTAAGGCCAATTTCAAGTGTCACTTGTCATTTTTGTGAAATTTGCCTTTAGTTCTCATTTAAACCTAAACTATTTAATAGCGCTTTTATCTAAAGTTCTTTATTGAATCACATGGGGCAGAGTGGACATTTATTGAAAGCAAAACTAATATTACCACTTAAACCATATATACTTAGTCGACTCTATTCTAGTGACGCTAAGGTTCATGTGGTTAAGGTAGTGGCTCTGCTTCGACTTTCCCCTCATCAGAGCAGTGGAGTCCGGGTTGACGAGGACGTGAGCAGAGTTGGTAATAAGGTATATGCGTATAATGTCAGAGGCATGAGTGCAGAATGAGGCGGAGTCGTCCTGTGTTGCTCCAGGAGGCTGGAACCAGTCCCCGTCTCTCTCCAGGCGCCTGTGCTGGTTCACAGCTCCCAGAGCAGGGTGAGAGAGAGCGCTCACTCGCTGGAGGAAAACTTACTGCAGGAAATACCTCACCAATAGTCACCCCACAGGGATCGTAAGAAGAACTGGAAGAAGAAGAGAAAAAAAGAGGGAGGAAGGGAAGAGAGCGAGAGAGCAAAAGAGAGAGCGAGAGGAAGGTTGGGGGAGAGAGAGAGAGAGAGAGAGAGAGAGAGAGAGAGAGAGAGAAATGGGGGGGAAGGTCTGTTAATGCTTTCTGCAGAACCTGGCTCCTGAATGTTCCTTTAATTGGTGTGATCTGAGAAGTAGGATCTTTCCATTCCAGCTCTCTCTTCTCATCCATTCCCTCATCTTCTTCATAGTCTTCTTCTCTGTCTCCTTTCGCCTTGTCTTCTCCTTTCACCTCTCCTTCATCCTTTCATCTTCAGGAAGCGTTCTGGCGACGGCTTCTCAAATCCGCCGTCTCCTTTCGTTAATCCTTCAGTTGAGGAGAAACCGCAGGATAGGAAACTGTAGCTCCGAGAAAGAGAACGCAAAACGAGTTTGTCCTCAAAGGAAAGCCCTGATTATTCCAATCAAAATGTGAAACTCAGCACAGCGCTAAATGAGGGCAGGAGGAGGTACGGAGCGACGCCAAGATCAACGTCAGTGAAAAAACACAGGTGGTTTTATACGACTACCGCCTGTGCCAGAGTTTTCCACAGAGGGTCAACTTTTAAACATCCTATACACGTATTGCTTACACAGCCAACCGGGAGAGCTGACGAGCAAGCGGCCATTGGTTTTCCGTTATCTACACATATTAGTGTAAACTCTGCTTACTGCATTGACAATGATTTCTGATGTCAGCTGATTGCACAGTTGTGTACATAATACATGCACACCCACACACATACCCCCCCCCCTATACACACACACACACACACATTTGTTTTGCTAAGAGATACAGTATGTCCCTAACCCGAACCTGATAAAACTGCCGTAAAATAAAAAAAAGGGCAATTGTTTTCCCCAATTACATACAAAATCAAGTGGTTTGATGTTCAGAATTATGTACCAAATGTCAGGAACACACATACACACACGCATACACACGTACAGGCACACAAGCGCTTCTGCTCCTCTCACACACACACACACACACACACACACACACACACACACACACACACACACACACACACACACACACACACACACACACACACACACACACACACACACACACACACACACTCTCTGTCTCTCTCTTTCTCTAGGGTGAGTGGGCCTCAGGGGATGAGCACCTTTGAGACCTGTGGCTTTAGAACTGAAAGCAGAGAGATCAGCTTGCTTAGCGGAGCATAATGCCCACCTACACATCACCCTGGGGACAGGACATTCAGGGTTAAGTTGGATCATTGAACTGCTATAGACTGATGATCTACTGATGGCTATATGTGTGTGTTTGTATATTAGCTTATAGTATCTGCAAGGTAATACTATAAGCTAGCAGGATGTGAGAGTGCCTGTGTGTGAGTTCCATTGTGTGATTAGTTAAACCTGCCTCATTGAGGGCTTGATTGGGGCCACAACAAAAGTCAGTGAAGCCCCCCCCCCTCCTTTTTCTTCTTCTCCCTTTCTAAAACAACACAAATGATGGAGCTTGTGCAAAAATGAATTTCACCCACTTCTTTACACCTGTAAACCAGTGATGTGACAATAAAGTTGGATATTAGGTTAAATTCTACGAGGGCCTCAATGGACCCTCTCTCTACTGAGAATCCTTAATTTCCCAATGGGCCTGCCTGCCCTCCAACACAGATCCTGATCCTACACAGTAAAATCCTTAGTGTTAATTTGACCGTGAGAGTCTACAAAAGTACATATGGTACATTCTGGACACTCTCTGAGGTACAAATGGATAATGGTAATGGTAATACAGAAAAGCACAACCCCATCTAATCCAAATCCATAATCTCTCTCTCTCTCTCTCTCTCTCTCTCTCTCTCTCTCTCTCTCTCTCTCTCTCTCTCTCTCTCTCTCTCTCACTGCACAGAGCAGAGCTGAGCAGACGCCCTCGTATTACGCCAAATTAATATCTCCACTGATTAAATCATTAAGGAGCTTTTTTGACAAGCCCCGACTAAAACCCTGTCCACTAAATTGCCCCCTCTCAATCACCGTGAGTGTGTTAGTGAAGGGATGGAGAGTGTTGCGGAAGTGGTAGCTGTGGATTGGGTGGGTGGTGGTGGGGAGGGATTAACTTGTTTGGGCTGTCCACAGGCTCAAAGACTAAGCGCTCAATCACTCGATGATCGGGATCCACACTCGCTCACGTGGACTTAGCCTGGCATATTACGACTGACATTGACCGCACGGCTGGACCTGCCTGCTAAATCTATCTGCTGTCCACCTGACCTGCTCAGCTTTCCATCCTCAGCCCAGTGTCATTGTATCACTATTTTCCATTCTCACCAGCCGGCTGACAGGTTATAGAGAAAGAGAAAGTGAGATAGAGTGACAGAACAGACAGACAGACAGACAGACAGACAGACAGACAGACAGACAGACAGACAGACAGACAGACAGACAGATAGACCGAGAGAGAGAGAGAGAGAGAGAGAGAGAGAGAGAGAGAGAGAGAGAGAGAGAGAGAGAGAGAGAGAGAGAGCGAGCGCAGAGACGACAGCGTAGTAGGTAATCCCTGAATCCGATTGCTGGTTTCGTTTCTTAGTTCCATTGGCAGAATTCTGAACGTGATTTTTAACGTCTGTGCTGCGTGCAGGAAACACGGGGGACGTTTGATCCAAACTTGCCGAGTGCTCAGACTGAAGTAGACGTCGGGGGCTCATCAGCGTGTAATCGTGCAGCATGCTGACGGCCCCTCTCCCGTCGACTAAGGAGGCCATCAAACTCCTCAATCAGCGTCTTGTACTTCTAATAGGCCCCACCACTCCACTCTACACCAGCAGAGTGCTGCCAGAGGCTTACACACTCGTTTCATTTAAAAAGACGGAACAAAAATAATATAACCTCATCGCCGACCACTCTTTTATTTCTCTCTCTCTCTTTTTATTTTTCTATATTTCCATGCTTTATTCAACTCTCACTGTGCCTGTGAGAGGCGCTGGCTGACTTAAATGACAGGCCGAGACGTGTGTGTTGCAATGCGCAGCATAGAGGCAAGATGGAGAGAGAGAGAAAGAGACAGAGAGAGAGAGAGAAAGAGAGAAACTGAAAGGCATATTTTTTCAGAGTTGAAGTCGAAAACCACATTGTACTGTGCTGCTGGCTGCACCCTTCACAGTTGGCCTCGCTTGCCCTCCAGAACCCCACTACCACCACCCATAACACCACCCCACCCACTTCATTCTGCATATACTCCACCCTTACACAATACATATGGCGCTGCGCCTCCTCCTAAACAACCAAGATTATACTTGGACTATACCCTCGCATCTCTATGAAACAGATACTTCCATAACGTTGGAACAAGTTCTCATTCTGCCACGGTGTCCACTAACAATTTCCATGACCCTGGAACCATCAAGCTTAAATTCAAATGTAATGCTGCTGGAGGAATGAAAAAGAAAATAAGGTTTAGGCCAGTTGGACTTCTGTCCCGTTGCCTTGCTATAGCCTGCGGACATTGATTCTGGTATGAGGCCTACGCTGTACTGTATATTGCCACGGTCCAACACCTATTCTAACCAGAGCACAGATCCCAATCTTTATTTTGCATAGTCGGGTCACTGCACTGCACACACAAGGAGTATACTGTAGGAAACATAAGGCAATGATTAGGCTAATGTAGCTGTGTAACAAACAGAGAAATACTGAAAGCCATTCAACTGTATGATGAGGGCTTTTTTGATATTGTCCAAAAGCTTTATTGTCCAAACACTGTGGATAAATTGCCTTGATGAAAGCAAACTGTTGATTCAGGGCTCAGGCCAGCAGGAGTTAGTAAGGTGGCCAAGTTCCTTCAAAATCTGTCTTTACTTATTTTTATATGGTTATTATTAACATTATTAATTTTTCATTTGATTAATGCCACCTCTATGTTTCACGCTGTGTGCTGCGCCACGCGGTCAGGCTTTTTAATTTAAAAGCATTAATGTGGCAACGTTTTATCTTTATTATCTCTGGGGAGGTTGAGTCAAAAACCCCATGGGTTTTCCTTCTGCTGCTGTTGACTATTACGGTTTGTAATATATCTTATGCAAGTGTGACTGAATATCTAATGTCCCCCCAGATACCAATGTTAATAGTTAACACATGATATACTATTTGTTATAAAGATACGTTTACTACTTTGTGATGAATTTTGTATTTTTTGTGTGGATTGCACCCAGCATCAGCACACATGAATCATGAAAAGTTGTTTAAATTGAAAATAAAAAGACAGGAAAGGCAGATAGAGAGCTGGGGAATAACGCACAGCAAACAGTCCAGACAGCCGAAAGTCAAACTGGAGACAGAGAAGCCATTTTGCGCCGATGTGGTATGCGACCTATAACATTCGGCCATCAAGTTAGAAAAATAATGAAAATGGATTATCTAAAAGCTCACAACGGGCTGCATCGTGACGTGTTTTGAGCTTGAAGAAGAAACATTTCGCCTATAATGACATGCCCAAAATAGGGATGCCAGGTTCAAAGTGGGAAAAAGAAAGTAGAGTAGGGGCTCTGGGCTGAAATCTTGGGGAGCCGGAGGCAAGAAGAGATGGTCTGGAGAAGGAGAGGGGGAGCCCGAGGAGAGAGAGAGAGAGAGTCAGTGTGTGTGAGAGAGAGAGAGAGAGAGAGAGAGAGAGAGAGAGAGAGAGAGACAGAGAGAGAGAGAGAGAGAGAGCAAACCGAGCGGTACTGGTGTCTGTTTTCCCTCTGGCTGGTGATGGGCGACTGCAGCCAGCATAAACACATGCCTTCATGGCTCACACATTTCCTGCCTCACTCCACATCCCAGCGCAGGGCCACACAGGCTCAGGACACCACAGTGTGTGTGTGTGTGTGTGTGTGTGTGTGTGTGTGTGTGTCTGTGTGTGTGCGTGCGTGCGTGCGTGCGTGCGTGCGTGCGTATGTGCGTGCGTGCGTGCGTGCGTGTTCGTTCGAGCACGCGTGTGTGTATGAGTAGATGTGTGTACATCCAGTACGAATGTGTACAGTATGTGTCTGTATACTGTATGAGTATACAACAGTATGTTTGCGTTTTTTATGTGCATTTTTGCACACGCACACCACACAGTAAGTGCGCCGTGCACGCTAACTGTTCCCGTGATTAGCATGGAGTTCATTGCACACTGCAGATCCATCCACATGGTCAGAGATGAGAAGTGTTATCAACAAAATCCTGCATAGCACCCATGTTTGTGTGTATGTACACAAACATTGAAAACCCGTGCCTCATAGACATGCAGACGCATGAACACAATCACTCTCTCTCACACACACACACACACACACACACACACACACACACACACACACACACACACACACACACACACACACACACACACACACACACACACACACACACACACACACACACACACACGGTGAGCTAAATTAAGTTGAAACAACGCACATCTCGTGAATGCAAAGGAAGATATATTTCATCTTGCACTCTGAGGGAGGAAAGTACGAGGCTTATTCCCATCTGAGCGTAACATATGGTTTAACAGGCATTAACACTATTCATCTCCTTACTTGTGGGCTTACCTCTCCTCCCACGGGTAAGATATCTTAATGCCTAGTACTCTGTGGTGTGTGTGTGTGTGTGTGTGTGTGTGTGTGTGTGTGTGTGTGCGCTCGCGCGCGCGTGTACGCGCGAGTGTGTGTGCAAGCGAAAGACAGTGACTGTGTGTAAGTAAGTGTGTGAGCGCGATAGAGAGAGAGAGGGACACAGCGTATGTGTATGTGTGTGTGTTGCATCATTCAGCCGCTTTAAGGGGGAGTGTTTCAAACGAGGCTGTCTAATGCGTTGATTCTATGGAGCTCCTTTCATCTATAGAGAGAGGCTCCTCTATCGCCTCCCAGACGAAATCAGGCGGAAAGAGAGATTTAAGACACAATGGCAACCGGCAGAGGCAGAGAGGCAGAGGAGTGTGTGAGCCTAAAAAGACAGGGAGGGGGAGTTGGGGGGGGGGGGGGGGGTCGGGTGTGGGTGGGCGGGGGGGGTTGGGGTGGTGGTGGGGGGATGTGTGCTAGTGATCCATCATCTCACAGAGACACTTCCCCTAAAACGAATGCCAACCTTTCCAGCCCCCCCACGCCCCCCCACAATGACTTCCTTGCGGGTGCGGCTAGACGCTGGTGATTGAAAAAGACATTATCACTGTACCGTCCGGTCCCGCTCTGTCCCCTGCTGCATCTCCACGTCGCTCTGTCCCGACCGACATCCCTCTGTTCCTCTGCTTATGTATATGTGTTTAACTCTTTCAATCTGGGAACGCATCTGTGTCATTTTAGATTTGAGCTATAACCATCATTTTATACTTTGGCAATTGAAAAAATAGCAGATATACAAGTAGATCTACTATTTTTTGAAAAATCGTGAAAACGTTTGCAAATCTTTGAATATATACAGTATATTCTTTAAAGCGGACATTTGAAACTACAATTGTAGCTTCTGGGGCGGGGGGGGAATACATATCATTTTGGGTGGTCCTTGACATGAAAAGGTTTGAGCACCACTGATATTATAGCAACATGCAGTAGGTTTTTCAGAAACCAGTTAGGATTTAGAAGACATGTGTCGATGCATGCGTTCCTGGATTGAACGGGTTAATTTCTCAATTGGGTCTGAGGAGTGGAAGTAACTCGTCTGTCTAGCCCCCTCATCTCCAGCCAAGCCACTCCACCAGCCAAGGCTATATGGGTTTAGTGCGAGGTGTGTCACTGAGGCGAGACGTCCTCTCTCTTCCCGGTAAATGGGGTGTAAAACAGGCCTGGTGCTGGATGTGGCTGAAGCCCAGGAGAAGATGATTATCCAGAGCTAATTTCACCCACGGCGGGACCCCGAGTGTCCCTTAAGGACCATATAGATACCATATAGTGCTGGAGTGATTTTCCCCTCTCACTCCTAAGTGTCTTAACAGTGGGACCCTCTGTGTGTGTGCCATTGTACATGAATGGATAACACGGTTCTGCTTATATTGCACATACTGTATGTGTGTATACACATCTACTGGGGCGCATTTGGGGAGCCGTGTCTGCAGTGAATAGAGGTTAACCCTGAATTACATGTATTTTAGATTCTCTCTTAGGACAGTGATTCTAACCCTTTTTAATTTCAAGGACCCCACATTGAGAACCACTGCCTTAGGGGGTCAGAATGAAAAAAAGCTTTGTATGTATAAGATTAAAAGAAAGCGGGAAACGTGCATGGAGATGATCTTTAGAGCAGAGGTGCGTTGTGCTGTGTGCAACCTTAAAGTATACTCCTACTGGAGTCCTCTGAAGCAAGGACCGAGTA
>NC_139948.1:28530144-28577644 GCF_963454915.1 Gymnoscopelus microlampas
ATTGGTAAAATTTGGTATCAAAATGTACTTAAAGTACCAAAAGTAAAAGCACTCATTGTGCAGAATGTACCGTTTCAGAAGTTCAAAATGTATGCAAAATCTTTTGAAAATAGCAGATCTATAAGCTCACAATGCGTCGCATTGCGACGCATTGTGAACTTGTAGATCGGCTATTTTCAAATGGCCGAAATGTATATAGGGCTGAAGTGGTTAATGTACTGTATGTTTTGTAATAATATTCAAAATCTACAAAGTAACTAGTAGCTAAAGCTGTCAAATAATTGTAGTGGAGTAAAAGTACAATATTTGCCTCTGAGATGTGGTGGAGTAGAAGTAAAAGGTCTGCAAATTGGAAATACTCCAGTAAAGTAAAAATACCTCAACATTGTACTTGAGTAAATGTAATTAGTTACTTTACACCACTGATCTTGGCTCAAAGTAAACACTTGAGGTCATATGGGATCAGGATAGGAAATTAACACCAGCTAAGAAATGCTACTACATTGCATTGCCAACGTTACCAGCCACTTTATAAGTGATTAAAGCTGCAATTCGTAAAATTCTAACCCAGGTCTCGTGCACAAGAAGATGAACTTTCTACCACTGAGCTAAGATGGAATGCCCGCTCGGGCAGAGGAGATAATGTGCTTTAAGCTTCAGAAAATACCTCTTGTCAACCAGTAGTGTTCCTACCCGAACACAGGATCTAAATGTTTCAATAGAAGAGCAGGGAGACCACCTCAGTTATATTGTATTAACATACTACCATACAGATTGGTCAGAACATCATTATAAACATATTATTCACTAAAACAACTTCCAGATTGCAAGTTTAAACATTGTTCAATGCTGGCAGGCAACAGAGTAAAAGGTGTGATTTAGTACAAGCCACTGTGACCTATTGTTTGAAAAAATTGGTCGCCTGCCATAGTGGCACCGCTTCATAATGCTCTGTAAAAGGAAAGTGTTGTGGGCAGTTGAGGTCACTAAGTATGGAAATGTCAACGACACACATTTACGACAAAATGTAAAGCATATAGCTGTTAATGGTCAGTCAAAAGTAGTGCTGGTTTAATGAATCAGTGCGGGCAACATTCACTTCCCATCCATGAATACACACTCATCCATAGCTGCTCCAGCACACCCGCTGAGGTGTGAGGGTCCACACGACAGGCACAAGGCATTAGCTCTTGTAGCTAAGGCAAGCGTGACTAAGTACCAATATGACATGAGGCTGCTTGCTAGGCTAGCGCTCCTGGGACACAGGCTACAGGTTAGACTCAGCATTACTTTATTTGCGTAGTTGCAACGCAAAAGGATGTGCACAAAATGTGTGGGTGAAACTGCCGCACTATATCAACGCATACTGAGGAATATAAATCCAGCTTGTGCGCTGGGACAAAAACACCCCGAATTCGTCGAAGCCTGTGTCAGTGATGCAACGATGCACTGCGAATTAACATTGGCCTGATCCAGTAGTTTTCTACAGGTTACAAAGAACACTAGCCCCATGATGTCAATTGGCTCTTTTCGCCTACGAATAACCTGAAACTTTCCAGAACCTGTGAAGTTCTATGATGTTTTTTTGTGTATGTTTCCATTTTAACCAGAAGTGCACAGGGAGGTATGTCAACTCATGAAAAAAAGCAAAAATAGCAGAGTATAAGTTCTGGGTTCTGAGAACTCAGTGGTTAGTACCACCTCCTGAGCAGGGCCCAGATTAGGTTCTGAGAACCTTATCTGAAACCGAGCTGTAGTGCATGGAAACAAATCCAATGACTCCTCCTTCCTGCTTGGGTTCCTCCTTGTGGTGGCGCTGCCCCTGTCAGGTGACACGGGAGCTGATGAGGCCTGACACAGGTTCAGTGACCTCACTTCCTACTCTAATTGGCCCTAGGTCATATACTGGTCCCAAGGGAGATGGGGGTGGGGGGGTAAGAGGGTTTGTTGGGGGGGGGGGGGGGGTATCACCCAAGTCTTTGGTAACGCACTAATTAATTTTAAGAGTTCCACAGCCTCTCTCTGCCCCTATCACTAGAAACAGATGTTGCAGAGAGAGAGAGAGAGAGTTTTTTCTTTTTTTTCAGTGGGTGGTGGAGGGTGATACGAGGAAGGGCCGCCGAGCGAAACCAAGATACAGATCTCCAGAATAGGAGAGGAAAAGGGAGAAGAGGGTGATAAAATAACAGAGAAAAATGTTCCAAGAGATCTGAGCCCCCCCCCCCCCCCCCCGCCCCCACGTCCACCCTCCCGTCCACCCCGCCCCCCTCTGACAGGTGAAGCGGATGACATTGCAATTTCACACCTCGCCGAGCGAACGACAGATTCTTCTGTGTTCGCAAGGAGGAGAACAAAACAGCCTCCTGAGAACATGCACGTATACAGACACACACGCACACACACACACACACACACAGACACACACACACACACACACACCACGCGTATACATGGAAACAGAAACCAACAGACTGGATTCTGTTAACACTTTTGGGATACACCCTGAGAGGAATACAATGGTCTATTCACAGAGATTGTGTGTGTGTGTGCACGTGTGTGTGTGTGTGTGTGTGTGTGTGTGTGTGTGTGTGTGTGTGTGTGTGTGTGTGTGTGTGTGTGTGTGTGTGTGTGTGTGCACGTGTGCACGTGTGTGCGTGCGTGCGTGCGTGCGTGCGTGCGTTTCTATAATACTAAGTGAGCAAAGTGGGGGTACAGAGGTTCAAAGCAATCTTTTAACATAATAAAGACACACGTTAGGAAGGCGAGGCCAGACTGTCAACACACGGCGTGTGTTAAGTTGTTTCATTTCAGAGGAGCAGAGGGTTAATCCTAACCCCGAAGAGTGTAGAAACATCTAATACACAGTCAAATAATGTGACTCTGAGGGTACAAATGTGTACACTCATCTCATCCAGTTCAATGATTTGACTGTGTATTTGATTTTGTTTCTCCTTATGTGTCAGGGAGATCTGGAAGTGATCGGTGACACAAGAAGCCAGAGTGGGGGGCGGGGGTGAGGGGAGGGGTGTGTGTGTGTGTGTGTGTGTGTGTGTGTGTGTGTGTGTGAGGGGGTTGGAGGTTGGAGGAGGAGGAGGAGGAGGTGGTGATGGGGGGTGCTCCAGGGAGGCCCAGTTGTTGTAACCTCTGACCTTTCGGCACGCTCCGGGGCCTCCCAGAAGCCACTTCAAACACAGCCTGCCTGGGAGGCCCCGTGCCACAGAGAGAGAGACCGACCTGTGGGCTTGCTGAGAGAGAGAGAGAGAGAGAGCGAGAGCGAGAGAGAGAGAGAGAGAGAGAGAGAGAGAGAGAGAGAGAGAGAGAGAAGAGAGAAGGCGAGGAGGATAGTCTCAGCTGTCATCATGTACATTCAAGCCTGTCTTCACACACTTGCAAAACAATTTGAGTGCATTTTATTTGTCCCAGCTCCTGAAGGGCACGAGCACAGGGAAGCGCGTCCCTGTCGAAGAGATGGCATCCTGGTACAATTCAATTTCCATCTGGTGCGTGAACATATCCTGCGTAGATCCTGACTGACACATACAATATTTCTCCATCCATTTATCCCTTCATCTGCCCCAGAATCTGTTAATCCGTCCCTGAATCCACTAATTTCCCTCTCTGGTTTTGGCTCACACGACCCTGCACCGGACACACCAACCCTGTGAGCTCATTTTGTCACGCATCACACCGATCAAAAGTATCCAACATTTTCTCTCTCTCTCTCTTCGTCTTCCTCTTCCTCTCACTCTCTACCTCCTCTCCCTTTCCCCTCCGTCCATCCCGTATAGGAGTTTCCTCGTCTCGGATGGGGCTCTCCCCAAGGTCTCCCTGGCAGACCGTTCCAGACACCACATAGCAAAAACCTCATCCAGAACCTCGGTCCAATCTCTCCTCTCCTCTCCTCTCCTCTCCTCTCCTCTCCTCTCCTCTCCTCTCCTCTCCTCTCCTCTCCTCTCCTCTCCTCTCCTCTCCTCTCCTCTCCTCTGTCTCACAGTCTGTTTCTTCTTTTCTCTGCGCTTGTCTTTGCGTGTGTGGTCTGGTTAGTCAGACCCTGTGGGTTTGCTGTGACCCAGGGAGTATGCGTTCCAGGAAGAGATGGTGGGCCTAAGGGTGTGTGTGTGTGTGTGTGTGTGTGTGTGTGTGTGTGTGTGTGTGTGTGGAGGGTGGGTGGATGGCGGGCGGTGGGGGGGGGGGTACAGCCTGGCGAAAGTGACGTGCCAAGCAAGGAAACGCGATATCATCCGTGAGCCGTCGACCTCCAGCGAGAAAGAAGAGCTGCCACAGTGTTGTCATGCCAACCCAGTCCCGCCCACCGACGATCCCCCAATTCCTCCCATAGCCACTCAGCTATTTCTGACCTGTGATAAAAACACCTCCCGACCGGTTGACGGGAAGCTATCATCAATCTTCCTGATATACACCCGCACACTAACACATGCACACACACGCGCACACACACGCACAAATAGGCATGTGCACACATGTACGCACACAAATAGGAATGTTTACATACACCGGCGCTCGTGCGAGCACGCACACACACACAGACACATTCACACGCGGCTCATATAAATGCAGCATATGCATCAACAAACGTTGTATACACTAAATTGATCCATGACATGGCAGGAGCGTGCGGGCGTCCAAGACAAAGACAGCGAGGGCGAGACCGGTGGTTCACTCATTTACTTTGGCTGTGTCAGCATGCAGCAGCCACCTTGGACAGACTGAGTCTTCCTGGGTCTCTCCTGGCCAGCTCCGTAGTAGCATAGCATAGCAGCCAGAGAGAGAGAGAGAGACAGAGAGAGAGAGAGAGAGAGAGAGAGAGAGACAGAGAGAGAGAGAGAGAGAGAGAGAGACAGAGAGAGAGAGAGTGAGTGAGAGAGAGTGGGAGATATGCAGCCTGCCAACCACCTACTCGACTGTGTCCTTTTAGCAGTTTCTCTGCACAATTTGAAAAGCGCAAGTGCTCCGGCCAAAGTGTAAAAACACATGATGCACGTCATTAGGCTGCACTACAGGGGAGAGAAAAGAATGAGGGGGAGTGGGGGGGCTTTATTACAGATACTGTATATTGATCTTATCACATAAAGGATCTGACACAACTCCAGTTTAGGATTAAAAAACAGTAAATATACTTGGAGTGTGCTCGCGCACACATACACACACAGACACACACACACACACACACACACACACACACACACACACACACACACACACACACACACACAAAACACCAGAATACTGTGTGGTCGGAGAGGCGCACGTGCGCACGCGCGCGGGGGGGGGGGGGGTTCAATGACTTAGTGCTTCATTTCCTGTGGACGCGCGGTAAAGAATTCAGCAATGTAGTCCAAATGTTTCACAAACAACTGCAGGCCATATTGGTGATCACAACTGGCATCATCTCCCAATTGGTTTGGGCTTGAGCGCTGAACAGATTGAGCGCCACGAGTCTCAGTGCGCTCGCCATCACACATGTTCTAACTGTCATACCCGACATCTGCCCTGGGTTCTCTGCACAAAGAACCTCCAGTGCACATGCGCGCACACACTCACTCACTCACACACACACACACACACACACACACACACACACACACACACACACACACACACTGTACAGTATGTGCTGTACGCCAAAATACACAAAATACACACACGTGCTAACTTGCAGTGAAACACATAAACAAGCAACACGGAGCAAAGCTATTCAGCAGAGTACAACGGCTGTTGTCTGAAAACTCTAAATGTTGCCCTTGGCTGTTTTGTTTCTCCTCATTATCCAGCCACAGGTCAGGGCGCTGCATGCAGAACCCATGCCAAACATTTATGCACTCGTGGTACAGCAGAGCGGTGCAGATAATAGCGTCCACTGAACAGCGTTATGTTTGCAAAAACCTTGTTAGAACAGGGGGTGCTGCTCAAGGACTACTGGTCAGGTTTTGCAACCACCCGAACTCCGGAGGTAAAGCCGGCCTTCGATTCGGCCCTCCACGGTCAAAGATTCTTTATAAATACGGGCCCTGGAGATTATCCCAGCAGCCCACAATGACAGACAACATGAATTCTGGAGTCAATGAGCCTAACAAATGTTAACAATGCAACCCCCCACTGCCCCCCCCCCTCAGCCCCCCGTACCATACACCCCCCCCCCTTTTCAAGCCCCCAACCGCCGGGACCATTGTAGCAATTAGGATAATGAATGTGGTTTTGCTGGTAGGTAATCACACGCATACTGTACAGAGCAGCCCCCTCTTCCCAAATACAGCCGCACAGCTATGAATGCTTTAGTTTAATACCCCCCCCCCTAAAAAAAAACCCTGTTCACTCCCACTTGCTCTCCCTCGCTGTCTTTCTCTCCCTTGCTAGCTTGCCTCCTAACTCCTACACCCTTCCTTTCCGCCCTGTTCAAATCTAAACAAAAGACACATCTGGTCTCTCTCTTAACCCCCCCCCCCTCCACCCCTGCCCCGCTCGCTCATTCTCCCTTTCCTTCTCTTTTCTTTAACTCGCTCCTTGTTTCTTCTCTGGGCCCTTTTTCAACTCTTTGTATTAAGATAAGAGTGACACTTTGTTATTGAGGAGAGCTGGATGAGGGCGCTTTGTCACAGTGTCAACCAGTCAAGTTAACGATGCTGTAGTGTGTAGTCAAAGTCATTGTGCAACAGGAGTATTACTGTTCCACAAACTATGCAAAATCATAATCTGCTAGTGCTACGCATGTGTTGTAGGGCTGGGAAATGTATCGATATTATTTCAATACCGTGATATGAGACTAGATATAGATATTGTAATATTGCAATATGGCATAAGTGTTGTAGTTTTTCAGGTTGTAAAGGCCCACAGCATTACACACACAGTTATTATATAGGCATTACTGATTACTTATAACACATCTCATTGTGTTAATGTTTTGTGAAAGCACCAACAGTCATCCCCACAATATCGTCACAATATTGCTATTTGCTCATCAATATCATGATATTTGATTACCCCATATCACCCAGCCCTATCGAAAGAAAACCCTACAGCCTAGCCATAGATGCTATCTCACACCCGACATTATAACCTGCAGAATGCAACCGTCTTGTTTCAAGCAGCATACTGTAAGATCATCATCTACAGCAGAACAGCCAAGAAAAAGGGGTGGTCTGCAATAAATACATCTGTTATAAACTGTGACTTAAGCAGAGAATGGGCGGGCGGGGAGGCATTGCATGTTGCTCCTCAAATTTAGAAGTATTGATTATCTTCTCACAAGATAACCTCCTTCATCCGCCGTGTGTCGTCAGAGCCCTCGGGGAGTCTCCGGTCTCGGAGATGCTGATGCATCTGGAGCCGTGGCCGCGAGTGGAAAAGGCTCAGACATCTGTATACTGCACATGAGCAACTGACTGAGTCTGTGTTTATGTTTGTTTGTTTGTGGCACAGACTTTATGTACGCCTGTGCACGTGTGTGTGCCTTAGTGCGGTGGTTGGTTCTCAAACTATAAAATGTCAAGGACCCCCCCCACATCTCTGACAATATACACCAGGGGTCTTCAAAGTTTTTCAGGCCAAGGATCCCCTAGCTGAGAGAGAGATGAAGCAGGGACCCCCTCTATATTGTATAAAATTGTGTTTCAGATTAAACTTTTTTTTATGCTCTTTTTTCCCCTCTGCACCTATAGTATACCTCTTCGCCAAAAATAGCCAATCTACAAGCTCAGCGAGGCGTTGTGAGCTTGTCGATCTGCTATTTTCTAAAGTTCACCTCAGAAAAGGGATGCTATAGGGTTCAAGTGGCTAATGTAAAAAAAATCATATCAAACATAACATTTTATTGTAAACTGACAGGAAACCAGGGGGAGAGAAAGGACCCCCTGTTGAAGACCCCTGGTATGCACTGTCAGAGTCACAGACTTGTAAGGATCAATTTAGAGCCCCCTCAAGGAACCCTGAGAGCCCCTGGACCTCAATTTGAGAACCATTGCCTTAGTGTATGTGTTGGAAAGTTTGCATGGATTTGTGTACAAAATGTGAGTGTGTGTACTGCGTATGCATGTACGCATACATGTCAGTGCATGTATTTTTGTGCATACAGTATGTGTGGCAATATTTGTCATAGCGTATCATATATACTGTATACAGGTGTGTGTATATTATTGTATGTTGATGTATTATGAGAAGAGGTTGGATAGGTTTTGATTCATCAGTCATAAAGTCACTATAATAGCTCATAATAAATCTGATCAACCCCCCAACCAGCATCCAACCTGTCCCTCCAGCCAATCAAACGACAGTCTGTCCTTCTAACCAATCAAATGACAGGCTGTTAATATCTCCCTCATCTGAAGGTCATACAGGTCATCATGACCCACAGCCTCTCTGTGACCCTGACTCGGACCGTCAACCAACCAACTGACAGACAGAGAAAAAGATTCACATCTGGATCCAAGGTGCTATTATTAAACAGCAACGCTTTCACCTCCCTCTCCCTCTCCCTCTCTCTCTCTCTCTTTATATCCCTCAAAGAATTTGGAGATCCTCTCCTTGTTTTTCCTCCCCCTCCATTTCTCTCGGAATATTCGCTAACTGTTTCTGTCATCCTTGCATCTCTCTCTCTCTCTCCCTTGCTTAATTTATGATCCGTCATGCAACAGTGTCACACGTCAATAAATCGCAGACCTACAAGCTCACAACGCGTCGCAAACACAACGAGTTGTGAGCTTGTAGGTCGGCTGTTTTCGGCACACGACACCGTCGTACGACAAAGTATAAATCAGGCTTCTCTCTCTCCTTCTCCCTCTCGCACTCTCTCTCTCTCTCTCTCTCACTCTTCTTGACTGAACAACCCCCTCCCTCCCTCGCTGGGTTTTATATAGAAAAACATTCCTGGTGTTCTCCCCGGCTCCACTGAAACCTGGTGCTTATTTTCAGTGCCCTAAATTGATAGCAAATGTGAGGACAGATCCCTCCCCTCGTACACTCTTCCCTCCCTCCCTCCCTCTACCCCACCCACCCCCCCACCTCCTCCCCTTCTGGCATTAGCGTTGAGGATACGTGGAACATTTTCGTGGCCGTATTGAACCCCGGGGTTTTTAATGTTTTTGAAGGTGTTCTCCTTTATATTCAACTGCATGTGTTTTTGTTGAGTTTCGGGGGCGAGTTTTTGTTTTTTAATAAGCCCCCCACTGCACCGTGGAAACCAAACCTGGTTAGCCTCAGCTGTCTTTACCCATAATTCAACAATCCCTCTGTGTGTGTTTTCTCTCTCTGCTTCTCTCTCTCTCTCTCCCACTCTCTCTCTCTCTCTCTCTCTCTCTCTCTCGCTCTCTCTTTCTGTCTCTGAAAGTGAAACCCTAACTGCTCCCTTCATTTTGTTGCAGCCAACTGAGTTCTGCTGGACCAAAATGCCCTCTATTGTTAGGGATGTGTGCCGGGTAGAGAAACCGAACCCCAGTGGCTGGCTGGCCCACTGTGTGTGAAACTTATAATGGTTATGATTAGGGACTGGGGAAATAAAACGCACTCAGATCCTGGTAAAAGTCTTGTCTTTGCTTCAAAGCGTTAAAACGTTCTGTGGGTTCCTTAAAACAACAAACATAAGCTTAATGCGCTGTAACTTTTTCACACTGGTTTATTAACCAAAAATGTGACTACAAATAATTATTTTCTGCATTGTTTCTTCACTATTATTATTATTATTATTATTATTATTATTATTATCGTTGTGCTAGCAACTCAAACAAACTGGGAATGTGTTTATTTTCTATGAGAAATGAACACGCAGGTCAATTTAGCTGATGTTGGCAACTGTGTCCATGAGTCAGGAGTTTGTCACGAGACGGCCACAGCCTTGCCTTAGGGTCAGCATCGATCTGAGCAACCAGCAATGTGCTGGCCATCCTTTATGTCCAGCCTAAAAAGTAAAAGCCTCAGTGTTCATTTAAGTCATTTCATGTTCATTAAATGGAGTACATTGGACCCTTCCAGGTCCATTTGGGTGAAAGTTTTAACTCCAAGAGTTAACCACTTCGTTTTATAGAGAGATGCGATAGATAAAAAAAATAGCAAAGCTAACCAATGTACACAAGACGTCACGACACAATGCGTTGTGAGCTTGTAGAGTGTGTCAATTTTTTGCCTATGATGAAGCCCCAAAATAGGGAGGCTAGGTTGAAAAGGGTTTGAGGATTTCACTGTGTACCATCATTACAACACCACTGGGTCTACAGCCAGCAGTCAGATGGTTGCAAGCAGTTTTACACATGGATCGGTCTTTCAGAACTTGTTTACCGGCGTGGTTGCCCCTGGGCCTACCTCGGGCATATGGTGGCACTGGTGTGGGGTGGGATGGTCGGTGGTGGTCGGGCTCCTGCATGGATGGAGGACCAGGCCTGCCTGTTTGTGTTGGCCAGCCTTCAGCATTCCACATGTCTTTGTGATTTTCAGCTCCCTGACCTCAGGAGACCCTCCGCACTAAGTTACACTCACACCAGGAGCGCAGATGGATCAAGGAAGGAACGCTGAAATCTCTCCGCTCCTCGGCTGGTTTCAGCGTGCGGTTCTAATGCCTCATACTGGCCGCGCAGAAGCTGTCACCATGCGGCTCAAAGTCAACTCTGGAATCTGACTGCTTGTGATTCCAAAATGGAGTTACTGATACTTGGCTAGCTCCTATACAGTTACCAACCTTCTGCATCACTGTGCTGTAGGTGGTCCCTGATCTCTTTTCCATCATCTCTTTTAAGACTCTGAAGTGCTCTCTCTCTCTCTCTCTCTCTCTCTCTCTCTCTCTCTCTCTCTCTCTCTCTCTCCTTTTCTCTCCTTTTCTCTCGCTCCCCTATATATCTATCTACTACAGCATCCATCTTCAGTACAGTACATTATTAAAAGTGAATTGAAATTGAACTGAAGAACCGCTGTCTGAACTGCTAACCGTGTAGCAAGGGTCAATTCAATTCAATTCAATTCAATTCAATTCAATTCAATTCAATTCAATTCAATTCAATTCAATTCAATTCAATTCAATTCAATTCAATTCAATTCGCAGGTTTTAGCCACAGGATGAGGCGCAAACAAGATAGAGTTGCTATCAGTCAACAAACAGCATTAACTTGGCACCACCTGGGAAAATAATCTACTAGTTAGCTTTAGTTACAGTATAGTTTAGTTTAAAGAATAATGAGTTAGGTATGGTCGCCAGTGACAAGCTGTGTGTTGTGTTGTGTTGTGTTGTGTTGTGTTGTGTTGTGTTGTGTTGTGTTGTGTTGTGTTGTGCTGTTTTCTTTTCATTGAATGATCAAATGAGGTGAGCTCAAATAGCTGATCTACGAGGTCACAACGCATCACAACACACTATTTTCAGCGTGGTACACCTTCATGGGACAACATATAAATCAGGCTTTATCCTCCTGTGCTCCCAATTGGTCAGTTAGCCAGGGATACAGTATGACTATTGAGTATCACAGAGATTATAATGATCTTTGTGGACTTTGCCCTAAGCATTATTAGCAGGACTAGTCATGGGGCCTCCAATGAAAATTCAATTAGGGGCTAACAACATTAGACCTGCTAATTATGGACTCATGTTAACTGGCTGACTAGGAGTGATGGGAGGAGAGAGAAACAAGTCTCATAGGGGCTAACACAGTCCACCTCGCACCAATCTCTCCTTATTTTTTAATATTTTGTAAATAATTATGAAAATAGCCGATCTAAAAGCTTACAACGTGTCGAAATGCAACGCTTTTCTCTTTTTTTTTTGCCATGACATACCGTAAACAGGGACGCCAGGGTTTAAGTGGTTAATGCTTCTTAACTCAATAAGTCCAGGGGGAGATATGATGCCACCACCTGTCACCTACTGCAATTCACTTACTGTTGATTCAAAGCTCTGCCATTGTCTATTTTCACAGACCAGTGTCAGTGTCACCTCTCCCCTCATCTCTTCTCCCTATATCGCTCCTTATTCTGCACCTGGGATGACCTAACCTGGCCCTCGGGCGTCAACTTTTAACACCGAAAACCACAGTCACACCTGATGTGTGGGTGGAAGCAGGTAGGCTGAGCGGTGAAGTGAAGGTGCAAATGATGCCTTGTTTATACTTTGTTTGCCGAAAATAACAGATTTTGAAAATCAGTTGTTTTTTTTTCTTTTCTTTCTGGGCAAGCAGCCCAGGAAGAAATGGAGAAACGGACAAACAATGGGAATATGAAACTGTGGAGGAAATAAAGGGGAGTAAGGGTGAGCCGACGTGGAAGACTAGGTGGTGGACAGTAGGTAATTAGTGTGTGACGTGCTAAAGACAGAAGGAGGAGTGTGTGAGAGAGCGAGCGAGAGAGAGAGAGAGATGGTTCCTAGCCAAATTAAGGCACAAGCATGGCTCAGGGGCTGATCTAAACAGGATTTACCTGCTCTTGTCCCGAGGTGACCCGGGTAGGCAGCCTGCTGCACTCACTCACCCAGCGCTGCCTTCGGGGCAAAAAAGCCTGAACGTGTGTACATGCACGTGTGTACATGCACACTGTACACAGCGGTGCACACACACACACACACACACACACACACACACACACACACACACACACACACACACACACACACACACACACACACACACACACACACACACACACACACACACACACACACACACACACACACACACTATGCCTTTCTCACTCTCCCTTTTCTGTCGGTTTCTCAGAAACTCTCCATTTCAATGCTTTTATCCATCTCCCCATAAAAGACCCACCAAACACTCATTTACCTACGGCGTCACTCACTCTCTTTCAAACATTCCCCTAATGTATATGTTATGGACCCACAACTCTGGTGTCTGTCTCCCTCTCCATCTTTCTCTCTCTCAGTGGTGGAAAAAGTACTGAGATGTTTTACTTAAGTAAAAGTATCAATACTGCAATGTAGAAGTATTGGTATGAAAATATACTTAAAGTACCAAAAGTAAAAGTACTAAAATGTTTGAAAATAGCAGATCTACAACACATCGCGATGCAACGGTTGTGAGCTTGTAGATCGGCTATTTTCAAATAGCCTACTGTATAAAATAGGGCTAAAGTGGTTAATGTATGTTTCAAAATATAATAATTTATATCTGAAAAGTGACTAGTGACTAAAGTTTTCAAATAATTGTAGTGGAGTAAAAGTACAATATTTGCCTCTGAAATAGTGGAGTAGAAGTAAAAGTATTGGAAATTGGAAATACTCCAGTAAAGTAAAAGTACCTCAAAATTGTACTTAAGTACAGTAAATGTACTTAGTTACTTTACACCACTGCTCTCTCTCTCTCTCTCTCTATGTCTCTCTCTCATGCTCTAACAGTCTAACAGAGAGGTCTCTGTAACAGCAACACAAACCCAGTCACCCTATACTGTAACCCTTCTGCCCGAGGCAGCGCAAACTCGCTATTCAATCAGGCCGGTTTATTCAACCTCAGTCCATAGAATAATAAATTACGCCCTATAATAAACAAATCATAATGTCATAAATCCTCAAACCTAAACAGTTGGGTGACAGGTGGAGAGGAGGGGGGTGAAGGAGAGCCCCCCTCACACACACACACACACACACACACACACACACACACACACACACACACACACACACACACACACACACACACACACACACACACACACACACACACAGTCTACCTCCCCATTCCTTCAGACTGGGGCTAGAGTAGACTAGTCTAATGTACAATGTTACAACACAGACCCACATACAGTATGAGCGCACACAGAACACACACCATGGACAGTACAGAGGTCCGTGCGTGTGTGCGCCTGTGTGCATGTGTGTGTGTGTGTGTGTGTGTGTGTGTGTGTTTGGGGGAGGGGGGGGGTGCGTGGGGGTGTCCCATGTAGTTGGCAACCCCATTATTAAAAAAAAAAAAGACACAATAACTGTCAGCCTGCCGTCATCAAAAGCTGGGAACAACGCCTGGACCAGCCCGCGTGGGTCTACTGTTTCAGACTCACTGCAAATGGAGACCAAAAGTGTCTGCCCCCCCCCCCCCCCCCTCGCCAAAAACACTTCTAAACCAGCTCTCTGCCCTGGGGATGTGTGTCAGGATGGTTTACACACTAAAAACAAACAGGCCTCCCATTGCAACGGCGAGAGAAGTGGATGTGGCTTTGGACGAGAGAGGGAAGGGGGGAGGTATGGAGGGAGGGAGGGATGGAAGAATGGAGGGAGGAGGCAGGACCAGGGTGCGCATGAGGTTGAGAGAGAAAAGAAGCTAGATGGAGAGAGAGAGAGAGAGAGAGAGAGAGAGAGAGAGAGAGAGAGAGAGAGAGAGAGAGAGAGAGAGAGAGAGAGAGAGAGAGAGAGAGAGAGAGAGAGAGAGAGGGAGAGAGGAGGAGGAGGAGGAGCGCACCCGCCGAACGAGAGTGAAAGTTGTCATAAAATGACAATAATAAGAGGCCTGGGTGCCACCCACTGACCACATCAAGGCTTCTGTAATGACAGACTGCGCACAACACATGTCCGCCTGAGTGAGGGAGTATATTTGTGTTTATTTGTGTGTGTGTGTGTGTGTGTGTGTGTGTGTGTGTGTGTGTGTGTGTGTGTGTGTGTGTGTGTGTGTGTGTGTGTGTGTGTGTGTGTGTGTGTGTGTGTGTTCATTTGTGTGCCTGACACGCGTATGCCCTTCTGTCAGGGCTGAAAAATGACCTAGTTTATCGAATACCATGATCATCAACATGAAGCCAGATATACACAGTGTGTACATAACAGCCACTCAGTGCATAACAATGCTGATACATTAGGCTATGCAAGCTCTCTATTCACTCACCCATATAAACAAATATGAAGTATTTGTACATCAAGTATATCTCTCCATTTTGACTCTGATTGCAATTGATCTCAAATGTATTTGTATATCAAACATGAACCACACTATGCCTTTAATGTGGTACACAATCATATTCACTAGAGTCATAATTATGGTAAAAACTGACTACAATTGAATGTCATCTACCTGCCATCTGTATTATTCAGGTTCTGACATTATGTGGGGATTTTTTTTGACTGGAAAATACCAATCAAGGAATAATGTGATGGTAAAATGATCATTCCTGAACATAAAGCAAAAGCAATAATTTAAATATTGAGTGTTTAGAAATAGACCCAAATGGACCCGGATCCATTGTTATGATCTCAGAGTTCATTAACACGGAGGACTTGACTGTTGTGTGCGGCACTAGTGTTTGATTGTACATGAATGTCACACAGCCAGCATGTCTGACCTTGGCGTCATCATGTTGAGGCCGCGTCAGGCTAGCATGCTAAGTGAGGCGGGCTGCATGCACAGGCCAGGGATTGGCTGAGGGAGCAGATGTCCTCACACCAAATGTCATACTATGTGTCCGGTGCAGCTGGCCTGCATGTAACTAGCTGGGGCATCGGGGGCCAGACCAGGCCAGGCCAAGTGGGGGTGGGGTGGGCAGTGCCACCCATGGGGGCTAGCAGTGTAGCTACGCAACGACGAAGGAAAAACAAAAGAACGGAAAAGAAAGGAAGCCCAGGGAAGAAAGAGGAAGGAGAGAAAAAGCGTACAGTAGAAGACATTCCAAGCAAAACCTGAGCCATTCCATAATAACATCAGCTAGGTTTCACCCCTCTGTGTGATAAACTGTCTGTGCAGGACACGGCTGTTTACCAGAGCGGACCCTGAACAAAGGAAAAGCAGGCGGAGCGATGGAGAGACCTGAGGCCAGGACAGAAACCCTGTTCTTTTTCACAAACACCTTGTGGGGAAAAAAAGAGGCCCGAACCACAAAAGAGGCTCTGTGCTAAAGGGTATTTCAGTTAGAGTTCTAGCCAGGACAGACCCACAGAGAGCAGGCCCGTTGAAGAGAGAGAGAGAGAGAGAGAGAGAGAGAGAGAGAGAGAGAGAGAGAGAGAGAGAGAGAGAGAGAGAGAGAGAGAGAGAGAGAGAAACTTTATTTGGTTAACGTCTTCCATGATTCAGTATAGGAGAAGAATGTGTGCAATTTGGCTCTGTTTATTTTGCATTAGGATATAAAATATCACACGTCCAAAGCCTGGTGAAAAAAAGAGGGGTACGTTGGGCTTTTGAGCAACATATCAGATATGTCTCACTGGGACACAAAGGGAAGCCTTCAGCAGCGCATAATGAAAAAAAAATCAGCCAAAAACATTGTACGTTGCCAAAGAGACAGCCTCAATCATCATCACTCAGTTTGCTCCAATCCACAGCATGCAGCCTGCAAACAGCCATTTGTTTTAAAACAAGTCTAAACACTAGTCAGGAGTATATGGGCTTGCACGTATCGATTTTCTTAGCAAAATATCTTGCGAAATGTTATTTCGGAGAGTGTAACGGTCTTTATACACCAGGGGGTGTGGCGAATAAAAATTGCCAGCGAGTGTTTCGCATCACAACTCTGCATATAGTTGACGCCTCATTCATAAAGGTTGATGCCTTTGTTTGACCTTGTTCCGAATAGAAATTACATCGCTTTATCACCATGAAATATTTGCATTCTGTGCGGATGTAGGCCTACTCATGACAAAAACAACAGTTAGAAAAAATATATTTTGGGACGAATTAATCACATGGGAAAGAAAATGCCTCTTTCACTCTCAATTTAACTCTCAGAGTAACACTCAGGTTTTTACTGTGTACTGCTGATCTAAGTGTAATTTTGACACTAACATTATAGTGATGTTTATCTAGTCACATGACCAGTGATCCAGGCTAAACCCTTGTAGTCTTTGAGGCGTTTATGTGGTGTTGGCCTCTGTCTGAAGTCAGTGAAGACTGTGAAAAAACAGCAGCCCTCCTCTATGTAAACCAACTTAAGTTTAGTTGAAGTAATCATGTCTCTTATCATAAGGATTTCCCTATGTGGCTGCCAGGCCAGCGTTGTGGAGTTTGACTTCGGGCCCAAAGACAAGATCTTCCACTTCATCAGAGGGAAACATTCTCAGAGCGCGGAGCAAAAAACAACTGAGGGACTTGGCCTCTGAGGAGTCACCACCAGCCAAGGCGTTGAGGTCCCATATACCGAAGAAAAATGCCCCCGGACCATGGCGGCGGGGATAATGGGAGCGTTCCTGAACCGTCGGTGTGAATGGTCTCTCGTTAGGGCCCCGTTCTGCAGCCAGGCCAGAAGGAAAAATAAACTGAGATGAAAGGAACAGAAACGACAATAAAAGAGCAGGCAGGGAAAGAAAGCAGGGATTTGAGATGTTCTCGGGGCCAAAACCGCAGATAAAAATCTAACCACAGAATGAAGGCCAGATTGCTCTAATTCACTGTCATCTCAGGGCTGCATGGAGGGAAAGAAAGAGAGAGAGAGAGAGAGAAGAGAAAGAGAGGCCTTTCCCTCCCGGTCTGCCCACACCCACCCCAGTCCGCCATTCAAATTCACTGCTCTTAAATTGTTTGCCCTCTCCTTTTAATGGCTGTCTCAAGATCATCAGCTCTTAAAATAAACACCGGGGCTTGAGTTACCCCTCCCCTATTGCCATTCCACTGCAGCAGAACACATTTGAAGGGACTCTCTCTCTCACTCTCTCTCCCCGTCTCTGCTCCTGTCTTTACAGTATTGCTGTTGGTGCGCCGTGCTCCCCTGTAGGTTTGGGGTGGCTGGAAGGAGAGCTTCATCGCCTCATCGCATTAAAGCCAAGCAGCAGAAGAATGGAAACTCAAGTAGGCCTCCGGAGCAGGGTGGTCTGTGTCTAATAATACACCAATCAAATGTTACCGCACAAAGCGCAAATAACAGAGTGGATCAACTTGACGGCTGCTGCTGCTTCTAGAGGCAGACCAGGCAGAGACATCTGTAAAAATACCTAGTAATATGGGCAATTGTAATACTCCCCCCCCCACCCAAATCCCCCCTCCAATTTCCAATCCTTTTCAAATAATTCCTGAGCAGCTCTGGATTCGGATTAAATTGAAAGAAAGCAGAGACCGCACGGTTTTAAGGACATTTTATACGCACTTGAGTAAATTTCCACTTATATGGTGACAGACTGCTCCCAGTCAAGGACCAGTGAGGGGCACCCAGTCGGGACCTGGTGTACCCACTCTCCTGGCCCGGACCACCCTCCCTGTGGAGCGAGTGAGTCAGGTGGGTCCCAGGTCCCCGAGCGTACTATGAGAATACAGGTCATGTCTGTGCTCTGCCTCTGTGTGTGTGTGTGTGTGTGTGTGTGTGTGTGTGTGTGTGTGTGTGTGTGTGTGTGTGTGTGTGTGTGTGTGTGTGTGTGTGTGTGTGTGTGTGTGTGTGTGTGTGTGTGTGTGCTCTGTCTGTCTGTCTGTCTGTCTGTCTGTCTGTCTATCTAAATTCACAATAGTTGTATTTGTGTGAATATGCACACACGTGCATGTGGCTGTAAATACGTGTGCACCAGGTGTGAACTAGGGTTCAGGTGCCAGGTCAGTGGGGGGGGGGGCACTAGGCAGGTCCAGAGAGATCAGGCATATGCTCGGCCATGGACAGTGTTTGTTGTCTCTCTCTCGGTCTCTATGGCACACATGCGCTCACATGCACGGACTAAAAAACAACACATTAAAAATCATACGTACAGCTTCCCTCCTATGGACTTAAAGCTAGTCACTGGGGACGCGGGCTTAATCTTTGAAGAGGGAAAGCAGACTGCATTTGAAAAAGAGAAAATGAAAGGGGAAGGGATGCAGGCTCATGTTTATGAAAGATAACAATATTTTTCAAAGGCTGCCGCTCTGTGTTCAAGTGAAAGCGGTGTAGCCCCCCCTGCGGATGAGACTCTCATATCTTAGGCTTTCCGTGCCTTTCAAATCGTCTCGTATCTAGGTCGCCATCTCCAAAGACACTTCACAGACTCTTAGAGGATCAAACCCAGGTGTAGGCACCGAGGACTGGATCAATCCCAAATAAACGTGTGAATAACATTAAAAGAAATAACCTAATCTAGAAATGAGGTTATTTAGAAATCTCGGCTGCCCCAGTTGGTCCTCATCCAACAACAATTGTTTTATATATCCAGAAACCGTACACTACATGCCCTGAGAAAATCACATTTCCCTTCCTTTTCCAGAGGGAACAGAAAGATCCTGCCTTGGTATCAACCATCGTATTCCAACTTTACTTAAGGTAAAGACCATGATGTGGACCTAACAGCATACAAAATCAGATACTCCAGTGCCACAGGTTATTTTTTTCCATTTCCTGAAAAGTATCGGTTTTGGACATACAAGGTTCCCGCCCGACAGCAACGATTTTGTTTATGCTCAAATGTAATGCTATTTCCCAACGAATCGGGCTCCTTCATGACTGTGGGGATGCCCTCTATAGTGTGAAAGTGATCAGAGTGGATTCCTCTGGCAGAGCTGTGTGCCCTGGTTGCCCACAGAGTGGGCCAAAGTGCCACGGTAACGGCCCAGCACTGCACGGCCACTCTCCGTGCCAACCAGGCCAGACGCTGACGCCCCTTGGATACGGCCCAGGCACTGTATGCCGGGAGAAGAGAGATAAATAAATAAATAAATATAAATAAATAAAAAAGAACAGCCTCGGTGTCCATGGCAACCCAATTCAATGACCTTTTCTGGACAGTTACCCAACACACATGTACGGTGTCGTCAGTTTGGTATCGGGGTCTGATAGCCTACAGTCTTTTGTTGTGTGATTCAATGCCGACACAGTGAAGTCCTTGGTGTTAATGTAACCCTGAGAACGTAACGACGGACCCAGGTGGGTCCATCTTTACACTTTCAGGTTTAAATGAACACTGAGGATTTTACGGCATTGAAATTGTCTAGAAATGGAATGAGGACATAACGTGAGAGGACTGGTAAAGACGTAGAGGGACTTTACAGCCGTTGTTCCAATAAACATGCCCAAACAAACAATGCAATTTCATAAACTTCTTCTTGTTTCTAATCTCCTCCATAGTTTTTTTTTTATTGCTCATGAGAGAGAGTGCGAGAGAGAGGGGGAAAAAAACGGTGTTGTTTTCCTATCTTTTATGAAATTTATGCGTCAGGGCTGCCAATAAGAATTCAAATGAGTATGAAATTATAGACGAGAGAGTTGAGCGTTGACAGTTGACGGGTATAATGAGAATGTTACCGTCCAAAATTATGCCTGTGAAACGGAGCCGGCCGTCCATATGAAAAGCAAACAGACGGAGAGATGGAGCGAGTGTGTCAGGTGATTTGGTCATTTTGGTGCCAGAGCCCAGAGCCGGTCTGATCCCTGTACCGCACGTCTCCTTCTTCGTCTTCTGAGGAGGAGGTGTGGAGGAGGAAGAGCAGAAGGAGCGAGAGCAACGAGTAAGAGACTGATTTATACTTGTCGTATGGCAGTGTCACGCACCGGAAATAGCCGATTTACAAGCTTTTACAATGTGTCGCAATGCAGTGCATTGCAAGCTTGTAATCTATTATTTTCAACGTGCAACACTGTCGTACAACGGAGCATTAATTCAGCATAAGGCAGAAACAACTGACAAAGTGCAGAATAGTAATTAGAGATTGGGATGAAGTGAAGCGTGGCACTTTTAGCAAAGTCCATTCGACAGTATTTGAAGAAGAAGAAGAAGAAGAAGAAGAAGAAGAAGAAGAAGAAGAAGAAGAAGAAGAACCTTCACTGGTTATTATGCAGCTAGCAAAAAACATTACATTTAAAGTCCTTCAGCCATACTGTGGAGTTTTCTTTTTTATGTATAAGAATGATGAATTGACCAGGCCTGTAAAAAAAAAAACTAAGAAAGCCATGAAAAGTAATACAATTTAGATTGTAGTCATTAATAAAAAACTTTGCCTTCTCCATTTGCCGAGAGCTCCAAGCTGTGAATAGCACTGTTTA
This sequence comes from Gymnoscopelus microlampas, assembly GCF_963454915.1. NCBI lineage: Eukaryota > Metazoa > Chordata > Actinopteri > Myctophiformes > Myctophidae > Gymnoscopelus > Gymnoscopelus microlampas. Next base: position 28,550,983 of record NC_139948.1, read on the forward strand.
AAAATGATTAGGGGGAAACGCGAGCGTCTTTTATTCCCTGCGACGGCCGCTCGCTCAGAGTGTAAATCTCTCTCATCCTCTCCACTTTGTCTCTGTCTAAGCTCGGGGTTTGTTGTTCAGCTGCTCTGAGACACGGCGAGTTTATTTATTTATCCGATTCCCATTAATTAGAGCGTTTGCGCTGACAAACAGGCATTCGGCTGCATTAGCGCCTGGTGTACTGTACACCCACCTCCACCCCCATCGCCCCCTCCCCTCCCCTCCCCCATCCCCCACTGCTGACTGTCAGGCCGCGGAGGAAGAGGAGGACCGCGGGAAACGCTGTGCTAATGTGACAACGCGAAGCCAGAGACATGGAAAGGCACACAGGTGCACACACGCACACACACACACGCGCACACATGCACGCACGCACATTCGCACACACATGCACACGTTCACACGTGTTTTGCATTAATTAACAGTGACCAAATGAAATATAATGATATTTCCAAGTTTAATTAAAGGACCAAACATGAAATGGTAATAAAAGAAGGGATGTGGTTACTCTGAGGATTCAAGAATAACATTAGGATGATTAGAACCATTTGGCACGAATCTCTCAAAACACAATCACCTTAATTGCAGGAAGCCTCGCTTCCCTTTTCTGGCCATGTCATAATAGGCTAACATTCGGCGAAAGTAGGCAAACAATCGGCGAAAATGGCCCATCAGCTATTTTGGCTATTTGATTGTGTTTAAGTGGTTAAAGTAGGCTATGTTATTCCGTTTCAAAGAGGTCCTTAAGGTACTGTCTATAGCAGGCCTACACCTGCAAGTACTCTTAGTACAGTGCTTGCATGCAAATTGTCCTGCATGCATGTACACAAAGTGTTGGAAACTAGACAGAATAGAGGAGTCAAAGGTCCAAACTGCAGCAGAAAATTCCCTATACACCCTCTTTGGTACAGTATCTCAAATGATAACATTTGTTTACCTTTGCACACAGTTCCTTATAAATAAAAATAAATAAATCAAATACTATGCTCAGCATTGGGTGCAGGCCCCCCCCACCCTCCCCCATATTCACACTGTTATTTCAGTGAACAAAAGAGGGGCTCTCAAGGCCATGGGTGGATCTATGAAAAGAAGAAAGAAGCCCTGCTCCTGGTCCTGGCTGAATAGGGGCCTTTCACACGTAGAGAGGCCTGTTTACTCTCCCTCAATAATGGCTCTAATTTTCGGATCATTATTGAGTAATTCCCCCCACCCCTACACCCGGCGTTTAACGCGTTCTCCCATCACTCATGGCCGCGTGCTCTTGCCCCCAGGTCCCCGTCTGAAATTATTTGAGCACCCGTGCCCAGACTACCCACAGCTTAGACCCATGTCCAGATAGGCTTGTTTTATTTTACAGCGTACAGGTCTGTCAAATTCCACTAACTGTACTGCTTCCCTTTCATAGCCTATCATTTCCCTCTCTCCCTGTTCAGGCTTGAGAAAAATCTACAAAAATAAAAAAATAAAGAATTTTCTTTGGCTAAAATGTTATACCATCTGGTTTATGATTTACGTTATTTGAAAAAACATTTGATCCTATTCATAAATACCTATAATCATCGCACAGCTCGCTGTACTTCATTGGCCAGAACCATTTTGGGGATTGCTTGTGTGTGTGTGGAATCATTCTCTCTTTTCATTGGACAGGAGCTGAGCATTATCCTCCATTTTGTTTTGGACCGGAATCCCTAGCAGCACCATCACGCTGAGTAACAATATAAGCTCTGCGAAGCCGGTGGAAAATATACTTAAAAATAAAAGTAACCAGTAACGTGATGATCATTTCACTGCTTTTATTCGGAGGTCGACACAAAACAAAAGTAATGATTTTTAAATCGTTGATATTTCAGAGCGAATTTTTTATGCCGATGTGTCTGTGCAAAAAAAAAATCCATACGCATGGTGGTGGGAGCCAGGGGCTCCTGGCGGGGGGAGAGAAGTGTTCATCGAAAATGAGTATATAGTGTGTGTGTGTGTATGTGTGTGTGTGTGTGTTGGGGGGATGTTAAAAACGAGAGAAAAAGAGAAAGAAAGGATCAGAAGGAGAGAGGTTGGCAGAGTCTGTGTGTCGGTTTGAAAAGCTGGCACCTTCCAAACAGAGCTGCAGCTTTGGGTGCCAAATGGTGCCAACCAGCCACACTAGCCTGAATATGTACCCTGCCTCTCTCTTTGTGTTCACCACGGTATTTCGCATCATCTCTATTCTATGCTTTTCTTCTACTTTATATCAGTACTGAATATCTGTATTACGGTGACGACTGACATCGATTACTGTTAAATGAAAAGGAAAAATGGCAGGGGGAGAAACGATGCAATAATATTTACCCGTTATTCATCTACTCATTTATTTTAAGGATTATGTTGGATTCTTTTGTTTGAGAGGACTTTGGTGTGTGTGTGTGTGTGTGTGTGTGTGTGTGGGGGGGGGGGGGGGGGGGGGGGGGGGTTAATTACTCTGAAATGCCAAATTGAGTTTGTGAAGCAAAAAACAAAACAAGAGAAAATGTAAAAACAAATTTAAACTTGAACAAAAAATTACATTTAAAACTAGTGACTGACGCACTGACACAGGGAAGGTGAATCCGTATTCCCGGGGTGTTCCGGCATTGTGTCTGTGTGTTCCGTCTAGAAAGAGCTGTCCCAATTACAGAGCAGTCTTCCCTCGGATCTGCTCCACTGGGCCGAAGGAGCAAGCCGGTGATGAGAATCTGCTGCTGGGACCTGGCCCAGTGCAGCCGCCCTCCTCTCTTCTCCTCTCCTCCTTTCCCTCGCTCATCAGTACAAGGAGCAGCGAGGCCAAGCCACCCCTCCTGCGAGGGTATATGTTTTTAGGGAACAGACAGATTTCAAGCTTGGCGCTTGTACAGAGAAAGAGAGGACTTGGCCATACCGAACTCAGGCAGTGGGATGAGACAGTGTTAGAGACTTACGTAAAATGAAAAAGCGGAAAATACACCCTGTGTTCATCTTTTGTTTTGAAAAACATTTTTTGATTTAAAATTGAATTAGCAAAAAAGGTTTATTTAATGACTCAGGACTAGGCTACCTCTTTTATTGCGTAAATTAATTGAATTTATTGTGCATGTTTTTTTACACAGATTAATTTTTTAATAAGTTTTATATCAGTGATCAATGCAATAAGATAAACCTAACACAAAATAAATTGTGTGAATAGAAGAAAACAAGCAATCCTGCTAAAAGGGGCATTTAATTATTATCCTCAATTATACAAATAATTAAAAATCACTGTACAGTGAAATTAGGAAATAAAGTTAATCCATTTTGCCACACAATAGGCACTTTCTGGTACAAGGAATTGTTTTCACTTGCAAAACTAAAACCTGACCTTTGCTTTATAATGAAGCTTAATTCAATCATATTCCGAAGCTTTTTGTGTATCCCTCTTTCTCAATATTATTCACTAAACTGGATAATTACAGTGGCTGTTTCTGAGGCGAGCTGGCCTGGTACCATGTTCAGTGGTTGGGCCTATACCGTGGTGGGAAGTTGGGAAAGAGCGGTTAACGGGGGTCAAAGGCTCGGACATCCTGAGCGCCTGTAATCCTGAGCACGTAACGGTTTGCTTCTTGTTCAAATCGATTCCGTCGGAGCCTCTGTCATACTGGAATAATCTGTACCAGCGATTCCTTACACTCCGCACACTCCTCTCTTACACACACACACACACACACACACACACACACACACACACACACACACACACACACACACACACACACACACACACACACACACACACACACACACACACACACACACACACACACACACACACACACACACACACACACACACACACACACACACACACTACAAAAAGAAACTGGGGAAAAAATTGGGGAGCTCTGAAAATGGGCCAAGCTAGGGGGTTTCTCGATCCCCCTGCTTCCCCATGCATATTAAAAGGCAACAGTGTTGCCGGCACTGTCCTGTCATGAGAGGGCCTCACCGAGGCTCAAACTTTATTGGCCGCATTATTTCAAACAACAACACGGCGCATGAAAGTTTTCCGCTGAGAGTGGCGGAGCGGTGGTGTTTCTCACACCAGATGAATGCGGCTCCCGCGGCGCCGGGTGCTCGCTTGCACTCTCTCTCCCCCTCTCTCCGTCCGCCCCGGTTTTGTAGAACCCCTGCCAGAACAGCAGAGGAGCACAATTCCGTTCCCCTTCCAGATTTCTGCACTACAGTCTTGGCCATGGAAAAGAAGAGGAGCACCCTTCTTTCCTTGTTTTTCCTCTTGTCTTTAAGCTTTGAGATAGCCTCTCTTTTCTGCTGTTAAAATCAAGCGCATTTGCTGCTCATCCTACTGCTGAGCAGCCAACACCGCTGGATGGAAGGAAGACGAAGAACAGTGTGACCGCAACCAACATGACCGTCTTTACATGTCATTTTACTCCATTGCATCTCTAGTTCCGAGACTGCTAGATTCCTGAATTATCACCACTCTAATGCCTTCACAAAACAAAACACATGAACGCTAAAAAGCCTTTACACACAAAACAAAGAAATCTTGTTAATGGTACAATTAAATTAGTGGGTAAACAATTCCACCATGTCCTATTGGGTGTCTCTCGTTCAGTCTATTAACTAGTCTGATAACATTACCTCCTTTTGAAACACAGGATGTTAGGCAAACCAGATTAGATGTCTTTGACAGATCAGGCATGACAGAGTTATGTCCTCTGGCTGTCTGACTCTTTGTTTCGCTGCTGCTAAAAGACATTCTCCCAGCCATTTGTAATGGTCAGGGTAGATACAGATGGGAACACACTGACAGGTGAAGCCTGATTTACACTTAAATGCTCGTCTGTGTCGCACACCTTAAATAGCCCATCTACAACGCGTCGCAGCGAGAACAGCTCCCTGGTTCACAGTTCCACCATGGCAGCTGGAGATATGGTGTTTTCTGGCGCACGCAGATGCACGCATGCGCATGCACACACACACACACACACACACACGCGCACACGCGCACACGCACACACGCACGCACACACACACACACACACACACACACACACACAAAAGGTTGGCTCTCAGACCTGGCACAGGCACCTCTCTGGTCTGTCTGTCTCCAGTATAGGGAACAGATTAGGAGGGTGCACTCTCAGAGAAACATCTTTTTATCATAACGGCGTGGGTAATGAAAGCCGTATGCGGTGCATGGCTCCGGCTCCAAACATGAGTAATGCTGGAACGGCGGAGATTCGTCAGGCTGACAAATATGGAACACGTCGCTCGAAAAATACCTGACCTGATCCGGGGGTCTCTGGATGGAGGGAATGATGGCCAGCAGGCAGGCAAGCAAGCAGCACCCAACTGGTGTGCTGGACATTTTAGTCTTTTGACAGACATGTGATCAAAAGATGAGATTCCTCTCCCTGTCCATCGCATTAATTTCCTCCACATCCCTGAACCATTATCATCATCATCATCATCATCATCATCCTCCACATCGTGATCATCAGAGGTGGAGGGATCCGTAATTACGTCAATAAGACTTATTCGCTATGTAGGTTCAAACCTGCATAGGTTCATCAACAATTATATTGTATTTGTCAATTAGATGGCATTTTTTTTTCTTTAGTTGTCTGATTGCAGACAGTTGATTGCAACTGTTCTTGCAGCTGCAGAACAGAAGTGCAGACCAGACTGACTGCAGTTCTGCCCAGCCAAAGTGGCTTTGATCAGGCCGAGCTAGCCTGTCCTCACTGCCCCGCCTGAGAGGCCTGCGACTATAATTGGACAAAAGCAAGACACACCACAGAGTGAGGGAGGGAGAGAGAGAGAGAGAGAGAGAGAGACACAGAGAGAGAGAGAGAGAGAGAGAGAGAGAGAGAGAGAGAGAGAGAGTGAGAGGGAGAGAAAGAGGGGGGGGGGGATTTCTTCTCCTGTCCTGTCAGTCACACTGCTTGAAAGCAGCCCCCCCCCCATCACACACACACAGCTGGCGACAGTGACATCATGACGATGAGAGAGAACTGAAACGCCGCAGCGGCGACAGGGACAAGCGGCTGAGGCGGTTGTGTTCCAATCGTCAGGCCTGGCAACTGATAGCTTCCACACGACACAGACACCCTGAAACAGCGAGCGGCGGGGGGAGAGGGAGCTAAGAATAAAACTGTAACGAAGCCACGGCGAAAGGTTAGAATGGAGCCACTGTCTGCATGTCCTCTGTAAACTCTGGTTAACCCCCGAGCCTGACTCCCGCAAACAGCCCCGACCTCCAACCAAAAGAGAGGAGGGCTATTTTGTTTTTGCTTAAGGTTTGCACCGCAAAGCAGGCAAACCATGCATCCTAAAAATTATAATATTTATTATTGTTTTCTATTCTATTCTATTCTATTCTATCCTATTCCCTTCAGTTTCACAATGCAGCAAAGTAAAGTAAAAGGTAGAAGAAAATAGAACACAGAGTTTTTCCGCTGATGGTTCTACAGTATACAGCTTTTTTTATTGCTGTTATTGAAGTAAAGAGGTCTCTTCTCTCCTGCAGCAAAGGAGGAAAAAAAAGTAAAATGGGACTTGTGTCTTTGCCAAGCAGCTCTGAGCCTCCCTCATAAGCAGTTTGCAAATGTGTTCTGCTTTTTAAGATGTGAGCATAAACAGAGATGCGGGGAAAGAAATATTTTGACAAATGTTAACAATAACCTATGTTTCGGGATGGAACATAAACCCTTTAAAAAAACACAGTACGCAGTGTAGAGGCATTATACTGTGCATTCACGTAAAATATGTTATTCTAAATTATATTATTTATGCATATACAAAAACGTGCATGATGTGTGCATGCAAAAAACACACAGGCGCATAGATGTACACATATACAAGCTAGCCTGCTAGGGATGTGGACTGGGAAGACTGGCTTGTGAATCCTGGCACAGGGTGAAAAAGGCTTCACTCCGAGGGGGGCCAGGCTTCACTGGGAGCTAATCTGAGCGGCATTTCGCCACGGCACATTGTGGAACAGGAAGAGGCGCTCGCAGAGGCCCCGCTAACTGAAGCAGAGTTACACACTGGACTGAAAGGAGCCCGGCATGGGGTGTTCTGTCACAGAGGACCGTTGGGCCTCCCTGCCAAGGAGCCGACTTAATGCTCTGTAACTGTATACCGGTCTGCTGTAAGACAATACATACACTTTAGACCCGGGATAATAGCAAAGGGCAGGAGATGGGTCTGTGCTGTCCATAGCGAGTCCGGCGGTGTCAATGTTTACACTCCGAACCTGACTCTACCCGACAAGCACCTGAACCTGCAACAACAGCCAACTGACCCTGTGCCGGATGACACAACGGCCAAAGGCAAGAGGGTATAGCAAGAAAACTACTAGTGGATTCACAGCCTATTTCTGATATCAAATGATTGTCACAAATAACTTATGATAAAAAAATATAAAGAAAATAAACACTTAGGGCTCCAATGCTTTAAATTGCACCTACGTGCTGCTGTGACGTTTGGAGCTAAATGCTCTTCATCAGACACCTTAACCTCACAAATGAGAAAACAACGCCACCTGAAGCACCAGTTTTGTCCCATTAATGGCTGTGTTCATGCTTTATTAATTTAGTAACTTTTTTCAAATGAATTGACTGAGATGTTCATACAAGAATAGTCTGTGACAGCTGCATGCTTCAGAAATGAATGTAATTTATACAGAAAATTCATTGCTACTTTTTTTTCAATCAATCATCAATTAATGTCAAAACCATTAACTGATCCACTAAATACTGCATGCTAATTTCATTATTAAAAGTCAATTCATACTAATATAATGCCCAGGGTTATTACAAAACTGTATAAATGTATATTGCCATGATGTAATAGCTATATATATATATATATATATATATATATATATATATATACACACACACACACACACACACACACACACACACACACACACACACACACACACACACACACACACACACACACACACACATACATTTAAAATAAATATAAAACATATGACTACTATGCCATGGTCAGGATGCTTAACTACACTTTCAGCATTCCACCAAACCGTAATGGAAATCACCAGCTAAAGCAAATTACCAGCTAATATAAATCAATAACATATAAAATGTCCTACTTGCGTCATAGTTTTTTTGCAACTGCAAAATGTATTAAATTGAATATCACAACAGGGAATTTTGGAATATGGATTATGGCACCCGTAATAGAGTCTAGGGCTGTTTCTAAACACACACACACACAACACTTTCCAAACATTTCTGCCACCTCTGCTTCAACTTTACAGTCACTGGGGGAAACACCTGTCCTGGATATGCTCAAATATAAAACCATCTCATAAGCTAACACAGACACTACTACACTGTCAAAGCATAAGCAAGGCAATTTCAATCTCAATCGTGAATGTGTGTGTGTACATGTGTAAATGTGTGTGTGTTTGTGTGTGTGTGTGTGGGGGGGGGGGTGTTTATGTTCACACAAGCTCCTGTGTGTGTGTGTGTGTGTGTGTGTGTGTGTGTGTGTGTGTGTGTGTGTGTGTGTGTGTGTGTGTGTGTGTGTGTGTGTGTGTGTGTGTGTGCGTGTTTTCCCATTACCCATACTCCCTAAGTGTGGTTAGAATGCCAGTGAACGAGACTGTGTGAGCGAAACGTGTTTGAGGGAGAGCCTGTTTATGTGCATGTGTGCGTGTGTGCGTGCATGCGTGTGTGTGTGTGTGCTCATGCTGGTTGGCGAGAGGATAGCAGACCAGAGCGGAGTGAGGCTGCGGACTGAGGCAGGCTGTGGGGCCAAAGAGCGGGAGGTGAGACTACACACAGGACGTCTGTGCCTCCTAAACAGCCTGGGACACGGCCAGCTGTCTCCACGCTCCCCACACCACACACACGCGCACACACACACACACACACACACACACACACACACACACACACACACACACACACACACACACACACACACACACACACACACACACACAACAACAAGCCACAGACACACAACACGCACTGCTATCGACACGCAGTCATTTCAAACAACAACAATAACAACAACAACAACAACACACACGGCTTACTGGCACATAAGTCTCCTTTTCTGTCTCTCACACACACACACACACACACACACACACACACACACACACACACACACACACACACACAGAGAAATGACTCAGAAATAAACAGGTTTGCAGATGCTTTTGTTTACAGATGGCACAGGACAACATGCACATTTGGATATAAGCAAATTTGCCCACAAACACATGAACAAATGTACCAACGCAAACATATCTCTATGTAAACACAGGTTTTAATCCTCGCCCTGTGAAACGCTTCCAATCACATGGAACAGCCGGACAGAGAGCATTCATTAAAAAAAAGTATATTGTATACATTTATAAAACCTGGTAATATATTGTTTTATTTATATATGATCCGCATTTTAAATGCCATTGTAGGCAGGAGATATCAGACTCACTATAAAGTAGCTGTTTGTTGTGATTATCAAAGGCTGGCATTAGATGTGGGGGAATACAGTGAGGTGCTAGTTTTGGCACTCTAGATGGTGTTTCACCTGCCAAAATGTGTGAAGCATCAGGCGCTGACCTGTGTGTGTGCGTGTGTGCGTGTGTGCGTGTGTGCGTGTGTGCGTGTGTGTGTGTGTGTGTGTGTGTGTGTGTACACTACACATGCACACTCGTCAGTCTGACCATCTATTTTACAGTGTTCCTGGGTGTTTGTTTTATGTATATTTGCGTGTTTTTATTCATAGGTGCTTTCGAGTAACTGGTGTGTGTGTGTGCGCGTGTGCATGCATGCATGCGAGTGTGTGTTTGTGCATGAGCACATACACACTGAAATACTCATTGTTAATTCATCCATTTGAAACTGAGAGAATGCACAAAGTAACCAAATGGCGGGTGAATCTGGTGATGGTCATCCTGTTCAAAGGCAGCCCCCTGTAGAGTACGGACGGGAAGCGGCTGGTCAAGTCGCCCCAGAGCTCCAACCACATTTGGTTACGTTTATACACTCTCAGATTTAAATGAACACTGAGGATTTTACTGTGTACAGTACCTGTGTGTGCACGTGTTTCAGACATATGTCACTGTAACAACGCTAAACCCTGTGGACCCTCACGTACCTGGCGAATGGACGAAGTAAGCCAGGTAGAGATCCAACTCTTTGACGGAGACTCCGATGTGGTGCGGCTGGACACACAGGCCGTGGTTGGAGCACTGGGGCGACTTGACCAGCCGCTCCCCGTCCGTACTCTCCAGGGGGCTGCCTTTGAACAGGATGACCATCACAAGGTCCAGCCGCCACACTTTGTCGGCCTGGCGCAGGCAGTCGATGCGGCGGATCTTGCCCTTCTGGTCGGGGTTGGACAGCACGCAGCAGGGGGGCTTCTTCCCCGTGATGGTGAGCACAAAGTCCTCGCGGAACTCGGGCCGGATGTCCTTGCGAAGCTTGGCCAGCAGGCGTGACGCCCACTTCTGCTTGATCTCGGGCTTCTCTCCCAGCAGCTCGTCCTTCACCGCGCGCTCCTCGTCCTTGGTCATCCTCTTCTCGTGCTTCTTGAAGTATTTGCGCTTGCGGGCCTGCAGGTTGAACCAGGTGTAGGAGAAGGCACGAACATGGGGGAGGAGGGCCTCGATGAAGGGATGAAATTCATCCTGAAGGAGCAAGGAAAACGGAGGAGGAGGAGAGACAGAGAGGTAGGCTGTTACTGTTATGTGCTGGGGTTGTCAGGTAACTAAAGAAGCTGAAAAGTCAACATTTTGTGTCTAAGGCAGGCATGCAAAAAAGTTTCAAACTAAAGCTTTAAAATTGTCAGCTGTTTAACTGAAAGGAAAAAAGAGGCAACCGGAAAATTCTGTAAATGTGGTAAAATATTAATGACAGTATCATTAGTAGCATAAGCAAAATTATTATCATTTCCTAATAATGTTAATCAAAAAGGATAAATTACTAATTGCTATGCATGAGGATATACTTTGATTAATTAATATTACAAAAAGTAAAAAAGAAAAGATTGGAAATACAAACTTTAACTGAACAATACAGTATGATGCAATGGCATAATGCTATAAAAATTAATTCCATGTGCCTCTTTTTTATACAGTATACCAAGACAAAATCCCATGCGCAAAACTACATGAAAATAATTTAAATCAGAATTAAAAGAAAAACAAAACTGAAAAGTTGAGTCAAGGCGCGCTCCCTATTTTCTGCTGTAAAAGAGAAGTTATTCTGCTATACCATAATACCTTCACTACATATCGCTGGGCAACAATGCCCAGATCTCGCCATAGTGATCCTGTGCCAGGGCTGCCACACACCGGTCGATCACCGCCGCCAAGCTTTGCCGCCACAAGACCACTGTTGAAATGTGCTGCTAAAAGATCAGCCATAGCATTTCCTATCTCTGCTACCATGCAAGGGAGCTCCAACCAGACTCACATTTCCACAACAAACTGAAAGCCGACAGAAATCACCACAGAAAACCACACTGCTAGAGGAAGACAGACGGCCTGGTAGTTACCATTTTGCACTCTCATCATAAATTTGGCACAGCGTTTAAAATGAAAAAAAAAATGAAAAAAAAAAAGAAGAAAAAATCTCCTGCACCAGTATGTTTTTCCCCCTTCCTTCCCAGCGCTCCCCAATGTAAAGCGGGTACTGATTACTGGGGAGGAAGATTAACAGATTTTTCTTTTTAAATAAAAAAAATTGGGTGCTGGAAATTATATAATTTTTTCAGAATATGTGACTCACTGTAAACAGTGGGCCAAAGTTTAAAATCAATACAAGATACCCCCCAAGATTTTAGAGAAGGGGGGGGCACAGATAACACTGCAGTCAGACCATGTGCAGAATCTAATGAGACAAAAGCAAAAACAACGCCGTCTCAAAAGACTGAACTTGTAACAAGAAAAAAACAAATTCTTCAAAAAAGTAGAGACGTTAACAGTATTTCACTGTTAAAGTAGGAGAATAAACTTTGACAGAACAATAAGAGTAGGTGCACTTAAAACAAACAGTTCTTCTTTTGTGCTATCCAATAAAAAAAAGTAATGAACCTAGAAAAAAAAATCCTTGGCAAAGTGTAATTGGTAGTGGTGTCTGTTCTGATCCCTGGGCCCCGACGTAAGACTCAGAAACACACACGCGCGCGCGTGCGCGCGCACACACACACAGTTGGGGGGGCCAGGGAGTGCAGAGCACAGAATAGGAGAGAGAAAAAAAAAACGGAGAGCCGAATCAATGTTGGACGAGCGCATGCGACCGCTGGCAAAGCAGACTGACGCTTCTTTTTTTCCCCTTTTCTCTCCAACTCTCTCTCTTTCTCTCTCTCTCTGTTTCTCGCTCGCCGTCTCTCGTCCTTCTCTGCGTTCTTCCCCTAACCATCGCTTGAGCCTCTGCCAGCGCGAGCAGGGCCCACCTATTTGGCAACAAGATGCCTGTAGTCCAGCCAATGCTTTAGCTTCAAGAGCTGAAAGGGAGGGAAGAGAGAAGGGAGGAGGAGGAGGGGGGGTTAGTGGCAATGAGGGAGAGAGCGAGAGTGTGTGCAAGAGAGTGCATGAGAGAGAGGGAGAGAGAGAGAGAGACAGAGAGAGAGCGAGAGAGAGAGAGAGACAGAGAGAGAGAGAGAGAGAGAGAGAGAGAGAGGGAGGGTTGAGGAGCGGGCGGGAGTGACAGAGAGCACGCAGCCCCATCCGACGGTGTACAATTTGCCAAATCGACAAGTTCCTCTCTGACACAGAGGCAAAGTTCAGGGGACCATGGTTTCTCCTGCACCAATCCCCGCAGCCCTCAGCTCGACTCCATATTTACTACGGGCGCCATTGTAACACATGCAAACCCCCACCCTTCTCTGCACCCCCCCTCCTCTCTCTCTCTTGGTTTCTACCCCCCCACTCTCTCTCTCTGTCTCTGTCTCTGTCTCTCTCTCTCTCTCTCAGTTTGCGTAATGCCACCTTGGCAGAGGATGGCAAAGCGAGAACACACAGCTTCAGAATCCCACCAGACCCCACCGCCGGCAGCTGCTCATGGGTTTACCACAGCAAACAAAGAGCGAGAAACAGACCCAGTCAGCCACACTCCTTTGACAGCAAAACCCAGACACAAGACACATGAACGAGTCGCCCCGGATGATTTAAAGACAGAGAGAGAGACACACACAAAATACAGATTAACATATTCAAGAGAGGGGGACACGGAATTTGTTTTAACCACTTAAGCCCTATATACTTCGTTGTGCGCCAAATAGCGAAAATAGCCCATCTACAAGCAATACAGCGCATCGGAATGCATTGTGAGCATTGTAGATCGTCTGTTTTCACAATTTTTGGGGGAAAAAATGAAAATGTTTAAAAAGGTCCCTAAAATAGGGATGTCAGGGTTAATGTGGTTAAGGGCAATGCGGTTATAGAGCACAGGGGAGACAGGACACAGTAAAAAAGAAATAAATTGTGTTTGAGCAAACCCACTCATACCTCAGCTATACACTATATCGAACGTGGGGAGCTGAGGCTGAATGCTAAAGACGTAATTTCTCCTTTGGTTATCTGCCCTGTGCTCCGCTCGCCGTAAATCCCCGGGGATTCGGTGATCGGTCTGTGAGCGAGGATGGCGGCCATGTTGCCTCCTCATGAAGCATCTCATTCAGGGCTGCACCTGCTCCACACAGTCTACCAAACTAGTCTGAATGATCTGTCTGGGAAGGGGCATTTTTAACTGAATCATCGATTGGGAATGTAAGCTTGGTATTTAGAGGAAAAAAAAGAAAGAAGAACAGTTATCCACTTGCTGAGAATGGTGACACTGCAAAATCCTTAGTGTTCATTTAACCACTTGAACCCTATTTTATAATTTGTTGCATGATAGTGTTGAGCAAAAATGGTGCACCACCACTCTGCTATTTTTAAAAATGTTTAAAGGGGTATTTCACTTTAAAACACTTCTGGGGGTTATTTTAACGTCTGGTCAGGCTTTTGTGTGCACCTCAGTCAGTGTTTAAGCTGCTTTATTCAATATTTTGATATTCATTTTATCAGATATGCTCCCCTCCTAAATAAACCCATTGAACTTTAAAAAAAAAATCAAAACACGTCCAACCAGGGCTGTGTGTTTTCAATGGTTATGGTTCAAATGGAGTTCAATGGGTTTACATGGGAGGGGGGCGTATGCGTATCTGATAAAAATGAATTGTACAGTGTAAGATCAAACAATAACAACAATACCCTAAATATATTTTATATTGGCCAATATTTCTCCTATGAGGGTGGAGAGCACTGCAGCATATTTATACTTCGCCTATTCAAAAGTAGCCAATCTACAGACTAGTTGGGTAGACTGTAGATTGTTATTTAAAAAAAAACTGTGGAACATTCTGGGGGGGGGGGGGACCTTCGCGTATGACATGCTCAAAAGGGACGCCAGGTTGCAAGTTGTTAAGATAGTTAAACAAGACCCATCTGTGATGTCATTCAAGAGACACTTTTGGCTGCTCCACTGAAGATGGATTGGAAACTGACTTGGATTTTGGTTTACACTATATCACACCCAAATGAGATTTATTTTGTGATGTCAACTTAATGAGGCAATTTGACTGGTAAGATATTGTGGGTGCTGTCACAGCAGCGGCCACTGCTGTCAAAAGAGCAACTCCCGAATTTACAGTTATTATTAATTCAACAAACTCCCACATTTCTAGTATCAAATAAAAGAAAAAAACGTTTGCAGTATTTATAGACATACGACTATGTGGCTTAAATTGAAAGCCCTTTAAACACTACAAAAACGGGTATACCTGTGCTCACACAAACGTGTGTGCTCACACACACGCACACGCGCACACACACACACACACACACACACACACACACACACACACACACACACACACACACACACACACACACACACACACACACACACACAGCTACAGCTTTTGAGATGATGCATTGTCTCTCTGACATCAGGGTCAGCAATATCTTCCAAATGCAGCAGTAAATTTCCCCGTCCTGTGAGATTTATGGAGACAACTTTCCCTCCATTAGCTTTATAAGCTTGTGGCTTTTGCCCATCAATTGTCAGCTCGGTGAAGGACAATACATCTCCAATACATTCTAAGCTTGACCTGTCATCTAATGTTTGCTGAATCATGTGGTTGCGGGTACTTTAATGAAAGTGATGAAGACATTGACAAACTTCTAAATGAAAAATTATTTGAACTATATGCATGTGTGTTATGCATGTAAGCGTGTATGTGTGTGTGTATGCAAAACAATAAAGTAATAAAAAGGTCCAACAATCAATAAAGGAATGTCAGCAACAAGCTTTAAATGAAGTGGAAAAGCCCAATTTGAAGCTGAATCAGGTTAATCCACAATAATAAACAAATGTCATACAAATTACATTTAGCTACACACAGATTTGATTAATTTTCCCTAACTATTCCTTTTTGCCCTCTGTGTGCCAGAACAACCTTGAAAAGTCCCGTGCCTCTTTCCCAGAAACAAAGATTACGCAGTCTTTTGGAAGGCTCAGTGAAATGACCAATGTAATTCCATGTAAAAAGAAAAAAGGTTTTACCCTATATAAAAAAAAATTACAACCAATATACTGTAAATGCAGCCAATGTATCCTTGAGTGACCTACTACACCACTGGTTCTCCCAGGGGTCGTTGGGGGGGGGGGGTTCAGAGGGTCCCAAGAACAAGTTTAAACACTTATGCCTGATTTTATTTTTCGGCTATTCGAAAACAGCCCACGATGTGGACTTGTATGTCTGCTAATTTTGAAAGAAAGTTTACAAATCATCTGGGGGTCCCTGGCACAATGTTTTTCATGGGGGTGCATGGCCAATTATCAATTTGGGGTCCTTAACATGAAGAGGTTTGAGAACCACTGAACTACACTGGTTCTTGCCTTAATATCTGCACCACAGGCCCCAAAGGCATACAGCAGCCTATCACTATATGAGCAGGCCTACAGGCATCGTTTTCAGCTAGGGTATTTCACCAAGTAGGCCTAGGCTACCTGTTAGCCAAAACTCAGCCTCTATGGGTAGCTTATTTCAATAATCATGTAGCACATACAGTATACCTTTGAAAACAATGAAAGTGGGCTCCTAAACCTTTTCAGGCCGCGACCCCCCCCAAATAATCATATTTGAACTGGGGACCCCCCACCCTGACAAGCACTTGGAATTGTAGGAGTTGTTGAGGCATTCAATTTAGTTTTACTTAGTTCCACAGATAAACATAGTGAAAATAGCAGATCTACAAGCTCACAATGCCTCCATTGCCAGTTGTTGTGAGCTTGTAGATAGGCTATTTCCAACAATTTTGCCTCTTTCTTATATTATTTGACAATTTGGCAATTGTTTCACCAGTTTTTATTGTATAGTTTGTTGATTACTTTTTGTGCAGTAATGAGGTTTTTTTTTCATTACATTTCTTTTTTTTGTATTAAAAAGTCCTTATATTGTCACTTTACTGTCCTCTAACTGGGGACCCTCCCAAAATCATGTCGGGACCCCCATGGGGGTCCCGACCCACAGGTTGAGAACCACTGGGCTATGTGAGCTGCCAAGATTTTAGTTGCCTTCAACTTTCTTCTGTATGACTTATAGTTTGACCAACTATACGCAGTGTTCCAGAATAAGATACGAGTCATAAACGACACAGTCCCACTAGTGATCTGATAGGTCAGTCGCAGTAAATTGGCTATTAAAATATCAGGCAAACTTTTCGTGACTGCGTCACAAAGACACACACCTGCCAGCAATCAGCACATCCGCCTAATTAACAGTTGTAGGCTCCATTCAAAGTGATGGAATATTTTTCCACAAGAATAACGTTCGAAATATTCTAAACATGAGCAGCAATTTATCTGCTTGATTCGCTCAAATTAGCGAGGCCCGTTAATAGGACCAAGACTTCAGCCAAAACAATTAAAAATGCAGCATACATTTTTTTTTCTTCCTCGCAGGGCACTTAAAAATATGAATACTTAAAAAGAGTAAAGACATCATCGCCTGAGTCTGCCAGGAGGAACATGGAAATAAATGAATAAACCGGAGAGAAAAGGGCTGGCATTCAAGCAAGCGGAGCTATTTGTGCTACACCGTCAGTATAAAATCCAGCTTCAATTAATACCGGTATAGAGGAAACTCAAAACACATGCAAATAGCCATGCTGCTCATTATTTTATTTTTATTTTTTTGGCACAATATAGTCCACTTCGTTTGGAATGAGCAAAAGGCCTGTGAGGCCTGAATGACCCAGGCTTAAAATACTAATTCAGTGAGCTAGGGGAAATAGGCATATCAACATCTGTCATTTTTCCAGAGTAAAATGTAGGTTATTATATTCTGGTGGGCAGTGTGAAATTAAAAGCATAGCTACACAGTAGGTTGGCTATTTTGACTAAATATTTAAAATTAAGTTGGTTATATGAGCCCATACATGTTTTTAATACTAAAATGTTCGTTAGCCTACTGTTTTAGGGGCCTTACACAAACCAACTCAATTAATTGTGCTGTAATTCAGTGTCTATATAATTCAACGAAGCCTTCTCTTATAGCGACAGCAAATCGTTCCGTTTTAAACTCCTATTTCAGTCTATTAGATAAAAAAAACCTAATAAAAAAATGTGCTATCACGATGCTGAATCAAAGCCAATATAAAAGACAAAAGAAATTATTTTGAAGTCCTTATTTCTCCATTCTCAGCACGTCTGACTGAGAAGTCGCTTTGGCTGCCAAGTTCACATTTAACTCTTTCAGTGGGAACAGAAAGGGCCCTAATAGCCTACAATGAAAAGCAACGTTACTAACCTACGGTTTGACACGTTCATTACTAAGTCAACATAGCCTTTTGCAACTTTCATTTGGATTGATAAAGAATAGATTTTGTCTTGAACTGGGGCAATTAAGAGTTCAGACAATCAGACGAGAAATAGGCACTTTTGTGTCGTTTTTAAACGGTTGAGACGTTAAACAATAGAGTGAAAAGACATATTTAACATGCACTTACAAATAACCATAAACTCAAGGAATATTAGTTTTATCTGATTGTTAGAGACCATAATGATCAATAATCTTTTCTTTCGATTTTGCACTGTGCAAAACCTGCTGTTAAAGACGATGTAGGGTAGATTTTGGGCCTTGGCCAGCATTTTTAATAGGCCATAGGCCAAATAATTGTGAACAATCTCTATTTGTGTATTTCCAGCCAACCTAAAATTAAACAGGCCACGCCACGTAGCCTACTTGTGGTAAACACCTTAACAGCACTAGGCTATAGGCCTAAATTGATGCCTTTAGGAAAATAGGAGAGAACAGGCCTGCCGAATTTCGATGGTGATTTAGCGTCTGATCAGAAAACAGATTTTTATTAATACATCATTTCAGCTTAACTGAGGTTACTTCCAAGTTTGTGATATGTTTTTCTACTATACATCTGGACTGTAGACTCACGTAGGTTTTTTCGGAGGGCATACGATAATCCTTCCCTGTACGACATGCGCGTGTTGTTCAATGGATGATTAGCACTAGCACTGCAGTGGTGGTACTCGCATGTTTTTCTTAAAAGTATCAATACTGCAATGTAGGCTACTGTAGAAATACTCTGTTACAAGTAAAAGTCCAGATTTCAAAATGCACTTGAGTATAAGGTACTGGTATCAAAATGTACTTAAAGTACCAAAAGTAAAAGTAGGCTACTCATTGTGCAGAATGTCCCATTTCAGAAGTGAAAATAGCAGATCTACAAGCTCACAATGCCTTGCATTGCTATGCATTGTGAGCTTGTAGATGGCTATTTTCAAATGGCTGAAATATATATAGGGCGGAAGTGGTTAGTGGATTTTGTAATAATAATCAAAATCTACAAAGTAACTATAGTAACCAAATGTTTCAATAATTATAGTGGAGTAAAAATTACAATATTTGTCTCTGAGATGTAGTGGAGTATAGAAGTTAAGGTATACTGCAAACTGGAAACACTCCAGTAAAGTAAAAATACCTGCAATTCTGCACGTCATACTACGTATATAGCGTGACATGGTAGAACACACCACTGGATATACATTTAGACTGTAGACTCACTAGGGCCTACGTGTGTTGTGTGTTTTAGTGAGCAGAACTGGCAAATAAACGTGGTCGTTTAGGAATCCTGCCCACGTTTAACGGACCCGCCATAAAAATCTCTACATCGTTAAATGTTTGGATGCCATCAAATGATATAAAATGACAGTAGGCTATAGGCCTGATTATGTTCCTTCTTGTTTCCTAACCTTGTATGACACGGGGCCTAGTCGTAGCCTAATCTAGTTTAAAGTGGACTTCAGTCCGAAATAAATCCAACCCAAATTATCACGTTGCAAGACTGAAATCCGTTGGATATTTGGTTGTGATTAATCCCTATTTGAAGGTTTTGTTTTTTATCCCATTTCCAAACAAAGCTGAGTCTCTCACAATGAATGTTTTCAACTGGATCATTTAGCCAGTTGTTTATCCCCAAAACCTGAACAAATTAGGTTACGTGAAATCAGTACAAACAATCTCCACATTAAAAACACTGACCAAAACCCAAATCTTGATAATAGTCCCTTTCTCTCTCTACAACCCGCAGTAGGTACACAATGTGCAGCAGCAGGCCTTTCTGCCTCGGCTTTGTCCTGTCCTGTGCCGTCCTGCGGTAGCTGACCTGGCCCAGCCTGTGCTGTATCTCATTAGACCAATTAGACCATGGTCCGCATAACCTGAGAGCCTCCCGGCCGCCTGGCTCTTCATTAGCACCACTCAGCTCCGGTGTGTCTCCACTGTGTCCTCTCCTGCCCAGCTGAGTGTCCCTGACCCCGGATGGAGCCCGACACCGGCTGCCACTGACCCCGGCCGAGACCGCCGAGAGAGAGCCGGGGCACAGGAACGTGGCAGAGAGGACCGGATCGGCCAGGGTGAGGTGAAGGGGGCGTGGGGGGTTGGGGGCGTAGAGATTCAAATAGGCTCTATCGCCGACTCACTCACTCAGCCCCAGGGTGGAAGGATACGATGATGGACAAGGAAGCCGCGTGCCATGGGTGAATGACAGACCGACAGAGGCCAGAAGGAGGATGGGCTCTTATATGGGCCAATTTTTACACTCCGAGTTCAATTATCAGTCCAGATTCTGCTGTGTAGAGTGTAGACTGAGTGGCACACATCGCCACTCAGGGACACAACATGATTACACTTTCTTTTGTACAATACACTGAACCTACAGAGATAGGAGCATTGCTCCTATTGCGGTTCCTCCTTCTTTCCTTTAAACAATGTTTTTGTTGTGTTAAGGCGCTGTGAATCCCTCTCTAACCCATGCACTTTGCCTTCATATCGTCACCAGTATGAGTATAATGAGATGATCTAATTTCTAGAGAAGATCTGTCTCGTTGATGTTGCTGATCTTTGAAAAAAGTGACATTTGTCATCATCAAGACGTGGCAGGTGTGCGTACGTCCTTGCTATAGGTGAATGCTAGCTATGCTGTTCTGCACCCTGTCTCTCTTTATTTCTCTCCCAGCCTACCCTCTCTCTTTCTCGTCCTTTCTACCCTTAACACACACACACACGCACGCATGCATACACACACTGCTGGCGTCCTCTCCTCTGGATGCATGTGTCTCTTCTGATGCATTCAGCAGGCCCCAGTATGGGTGAGGCAGGGATAAAGACTGCATACAACGCCAACACTGACAGAGGCTCGGCGACGTCATTGATCACACACACACACACACACACACACACACACACACACACACACACACACACACACACACACACACACACACACACGCTTATGTTCAATCACTCATGGTGTCTTTTTTCATTGAAATGAATTCAGGTACTGAGTCACCTTGAAATACTGTAATGTCAGCTACATTACCTCCTGTATTGGGATTATGCACACAACATGTCTTTCTTTAACTGCCAAGGGTTTTTATTATACACTAATCATCACTACAAGCTTAAGTGCCTGTCGCACTTGCATCCATTGTTATCATGTGAGATCATTTCTGTTAATCATTAGTCCCTGAAAATAATGGCCGAGCAAGGATCAGTTTGAAAAAATATATAATTTATATAAACGGCGCTGAGGTAAAAAGTACAACGTCCCACCCCAACGCTCTCTCTTTCTGTGGTGAGCGAGTGATGCGTAAAAGACCGTTTGAAGTGCAGCGCCCGCATTGGTTGTAATTATCCGAGTTTACAAACCAGCGCGTTACTATGTGTTAAAAATCTGCAAGCAATTTGTGGTGGCTGCGTGCTAACGGGGGCCCGGGGTGGGCCTGTGGAGCCAATCCGAGAAGGAGGCACGCACGGCACATTCCAGCCCCCGACAGGGGTCTGCTCTGCCCAGCCACACCGCACAGCGGTCTGGGCCTCCTGGCGGCTGTCGCCCAGGGTCTCTGAGCCTCTCCAACGACCACCACCACCACCACCACCACCGCCATCAGCAGCAGTGCCTCCTCCTCTCACCCTCAAACACTGCACCGCTGACATCTATATCGCACTACTGCACTACATACTTCTGTGGAGTACGAGAAGAGTGCTAGATATCGAGGCCTGGTTCCAATAGACACCCAGGAAGATTTATCTGGAGCTATAAAGGACAAATCAAACCATGCATCACTAAACAAACAATACGGGCGTGAATCGACATGAGATAGGGAGGGAATTCTGTGCTGAAAAATAAAAGTGTGTGTGTGTGTGGGGGGGGTTATCTTATCAAAAATATTGAAATATCAAGTTGAACTCGGTTCAGTTGAAGCCACTTTGTTTTTGCGATACTGTTCAGTGATTTTATTAAATTATATCTGTTCCTGCTTGAGGAGAAATACGCGTTGAGACACGCCAATGTTCCAGGATCAACACGATAGAATTGACGAGTGGGATGGGGGCGGGGCGGGGTGAGGTGGGGGTGAGTGCACTGGGGAGGGAATATGATCTGAAAGTCTTGCCCTTTAACATAATAAAATATGTGGCAATCAGCAATGTTTGGGGATAGAGATCACAATAATGATGGCATGAATCGATTCATTGATAATGTCACGTTAGCGTAGAGTACATCTCTCTTACAATCCTAATTTATGCTGCAGCGGAAAAGAGCTGTGCGGCGTGTCCCATCATGGAACACGACAGAGCTGCAAGCACGCCATGGGCTATCACCATGCAGGAGAGGCAGCAGTGCCTAACGCTACATGCCTCTTGACTCTGCACGTCACATGCAGCCATAACTCCCATATCACACATGCTCACACTGACACACGTAGGCAACCCATGCAAACATACATGCACACATATACACACACTCACACACACACACACACACACACACACACACACACACACACACACACACACACACACACACACACACACACACACACACACACACACACACACACACACACACACACACACACACACACACACACACCTTAAAAAGCACACTGTCTGCACACTATAAGTACACATACAATCACTCGCACCTCTCTTCTTGTCTATAAAGAATGTGTTATTGAAATGATATTGAATGGAGGAACCACCGCCCTGCCCTCAGTGTGTGTGTGTGTGTGTGTGTGTGTGTGTGTGTGTGTGTGTGTGTGTGTGTGTGTGTGTGTGTGTGTGTGTGTGTGTGTGTGATCACTAACGTGTGTGTTTGCAACAGCAGCTGGCCATGCTGGGGCAGGCCGACTCAGCACCTTAACAGCCATGACTGACTGTTTCCTTGCTGTGCCAACCCAGAGACTATATTGTACCCCTATGCCAACCCAGAAACTATATTGTATACCCCTGCTGCTGCTTCTGCTGCTCCTGGGCTGGGTGACTTTATTAAGACGGATTTAAGGGGAATGGACTATCTGGAGGACAGAGAAGCCATTTTTCACCAACATGGATTAGGCCTGATTCCATTTTGGACTAACATCTGTACTGTTTTTTTCCCCCTGCATTTCCCTGTTAGGTTTAATCATCATACTCTTCAGTTCGGCTGGCCCACTAAGTAGGCTGTAAAAAGCGGAAAACTAACTCTAGGCAAAATGTCACAGAGGTTGGAAAATATTCCATTCACATTCAATATTTTACATGTACAAGTAAAGTACCAGTTCTTTGAGAAGAGCACGCTCTTAAGCCTGATTTATACTATTGTATCGCGCACAGAAAATAGCCGCTCACTGATCTACAAGCTCATACTGCATGGCACTGCCACGTGTTGTGAGCTTGTAGATCGGCTATTTTCAGTGCACGTCACCAGTCCAGCATGCAACTAAGTATAAATTAGGCCAGATACAGCAGTCAAAAAGACCAGATGATGGGCCTTCATCAAACAATAACATTCAGGCTTACTTTCTCCACAGGCGCCTGCACGCTGAGGGCGGCCAAGGGAACAAATAAACTGTGCATTTCTGATGAAAATAAGCCTTTAAGGCCAAATCATCTTCTTGTTCACTACAGTTTTTCACAAGTACCTGTCCTGTACCCATTGAGCCTAATATACACAGATGCATTTATTAATCAATTATAAAAATGTATGTCACCCGTCTACAATACAAGTCTTTATCTTGTTAGAAGTGGGAAGTGGTTGAAATGTACAGTATGAGCTACTAGGCTTGATTCCGTTTGCTCAGTTCACTGCATACCACATTGACTTTTATCTCAACGGTCCGATGCACCTGGCTGACAGACGTCACAGAGGCTTTGAATGTACAATGATTCATCAATAGGCCCAAAGCACAGGGATGTTACACCACAACCCCGTCTCTGAAAAAGATCCCTCTGCGAGCTTGTTGGAATTATAATTTCAACACGGCTTGAAGAAGCAAGTGCTCTCCAGGTTTCATGTGTTAACTTGCAGCTTAACAAAGCTGTAGGGCTTTGCTTCTCCTTTCAAAGAGATGAGTGTGAAATACCGAAGTCAGCCTTTCACACACCGCTGGAGGAAAAAAGTAATTTGAAACAACACAATCGTGATTTGAAACCGTGAAAAGTAGTGTGTTCAGACAGAACACTGGCATTTGTATGGGTGATTAAAGATGAACCCAAATACAATGTGTGTTGCTACACTAAATGTGAATTTAAAACACCACATTGGTTCTTTCAAAGTGAGACCCCATAAATCTGTATATGGGGTTTGCAAGATTAATTTACAACGTTGTGCATTTGTGTGTTTGCACCATTCTGAAAATTGAATGTTCTTGCAAGGATTGAATGAGCTGGGAAAATTCAATCCATAAATGAAATATAATACAGGGTGGGGTGGTGGGGAATCACCACAGCTTTTACCAAATTATTAATGCATGGTATTAATTCAATTGAAAGTCCCTTTATTTTCTTCCCGAAATGGCCACATCATTTTGTAATTAAACCCTCTTTTACTCTTCTTGTAGAACGACAACACTCTAAAAGGAGGAATTACTCAGATTTGCAAAGGATTCCCGAATTTGAAATATAATGAAAAATAATGTAATAATTCAGATGTATTGAAATAGTTGTCAGGTAATACCACATTTAATTGAAAACCCTTGTTCTGCCTTTCCAGTGCTCCCTTACTGTCTCTCAACACACTCACCATCATCATATACCACCGAATTACATCCAGAGATCCCTATACACTAAACAGGTAATCAAGGGTTCTAGTCACCATTGGTTTGCAGACCCCTCAATTTCCGTAGCCATAATAGTAAGTGACATATACACACACTGCAAAATCCTTAGTGTCAGTGAGAGGGTGAGAGCCAAGATACTATAGGGTCTATGTCCTTCAGAGCTACGTTACTTCTAGCTAACTCTGAAGCCCTGGCCTGAATGGACCCAGGGCCAGCAATAACAAGTCCATGCTAAATAATCGTCCCTTTCACTCTCTACTACTATGACATCACCATAAGCAGGGCCGGCATAACGGAGCAGCAGGACCGTGGCTCTGGGCTGATGAGGCCCTCTCCAGGAGGGGGGAGAGAGAGAGAGAGAGAGAGGAAAATAAAAAAGAGAAAAGTGAGAGACAGGCGAAAAAGGACAAGAGAGAGAGAAGAGGAGGCAGGGTACACAGAAGCAGGCCACTTGTCATTAGCAGCATGGAGCCATACATTATGTGGCCTGTTTTATGCAAAACATACGTAATTCTGACAACACATCTGTCTCATCCATCAAATGTGAATGAGAATTCGGAAATTATATGAATACCGCCTGACATGTACTGATTGCGTACAATATAAACTCAAAGACATATGTGATGTGGGGGACAATCACAGACTCGGGCAGGGAAACCCCCCCCCCCCCCCTTACATGAAGACCCAGGGAAACTAAAGCCCACTACTCATGCAGTGTTGAACGCTTTGCAATCAGAGAAATAAAGGGCCAATCTAGCACACAATCAAACAAGAGATTTACCCAGCGCTCCTGCCAACAGCTAGGGACCTCCTCTCTCGAAACAAGGGATGCACTATTGACTACACCCCCTCCTCTTCTCTCTCTCTCTCCCTCTCTCTCACAGCCTCTTCATCTCTCCCTCTCTGTCTCTCACTCTGTCTGTCTCTCTCACTGTCTGTCTCTCTCTGCCAGTCTTTGAGGCTTCATGCCAACCTCTTCCACCGCCGGGCACACTGCCCTGCCCTTTATGCAAATGATTTGCCACCATCCCCAACTCACAACCCCCACCGTCTAACCCGCAATGTCTGTGCACACACACACACCCCCTATGGCCTCCTGTGTACGTATTATTATTATTATTAGTTTTGTTTATATATTTTTTTATCTCTATACTTTGTCCTCACGAGGCAAGTGAATAAGCCAGGGCCCTAGCTTGAAGTTATTTATTAAGCCCTGATGATCCGTGGTCCCACCCGCACCGGCCTTGAATAAAAGCTAAATGTGAGTGCTTAATGCTGTGCCTGGAGGCCTCTACTTTTGTTTGCTGACATCCGCAGGCAAAACGACACCAACCGAATGGATGTTTGATAGAGGTGTGGCTGTAGGTGTGTCTGTAATAGCCCTGATAAAGGAGGGCATCTCCTGGTAATAACGTTAAAAGACAACAAAAACGAAAGTGTGGGGGTGCACAGTAAAGGGAAGAAAAGAAAGAAAGAAAGTAGGAGAGTGAAGGTGTCCCACTGTCGGATGTTAATTTCTGTTATTTATTTTCTTTTGAAAGAAACACATCTAGTGATGGCTTTTGTTACCTTCCGCAATTACTTTATTTATCTTATTTACTTACTTACTTTTAAGAGCATTAAAACGTATTACAGTGAACATAAAAAAACAGGTTAATTATAAGGATCTAAATCAGAGAGGACAAATTAAATAAAATATTTAAATTGAGTTTATACTATCATATATACTATCATACACAAATACTGTGTATCATATACTATCATATACACAAATACTGTGTATCATATATACTATCATATACACAAATACTGTGTATCATATATACTATCATATACACAAATACTGTGTATGTGGCAACATTCTGAAATGAGGGTAAAGGAAGAGTTAATGAACTCATTGCCAGTTTTAAGGACAAAGAAAAGACAGAGTTAATAAAGTAGCTGACGGGCGTACAAGAAGGAGTCAATCA